>NW_026570468.1:0-97375 GCF_019649055.1 Paramacrobiotus metropolitanus | reverse complement strand
CTACCAGGACGAGGTCTCTTCTGGAAGTCCGGTATGGATTTCTTCTTGTTGTAGAGTTCGGCTGCTTTCTCGAAGGCTTCTGTCGATGTTCGTCTTCGCGATGTCGTGAGCCCTCTCTGGAGCCGTTCCTTCATCCTTCTGATGTATTGTTCTTTGTCGGTGTAGTGTTCCGGTGCGTTGGTTCTGGTGATGACGTCCTGAGGTATGGTCATCTCACGTCCGTACAGCATGTAGTAGGGTGAGAACCCGGTGGTCGGCTGTTTGCCTGGTTGATTCCGCATACTACGTACTGTAGGTTCCGGTGCCATCGGTGACCATCCTTGGCATTCCTTCCGAATTCCATCCCATATCGTCTGCATGGAACGTTCGACTTGGCCTTGACGCGCTGGGTGGTAGGCTGTTCCGAAGGTATGCTTGATCCCGAAGATCCTGGCTACTTTGGCGAAGGTCTTAGCCGTGAAATGGGATCCTTGGTCGGTGTGAAGGTGGGTCGGCATGCCGTATTTTAGGACGACATCCTCCACGAAGAACTTTTCGAACTCCTTTGCCGAGTTGGTCTTGGTCGCTCGGGCTATGGTGAACTTGGTGAACTGGTCGGTAACGACCGCGATGTATTGGTATCCTTTCGACTCAGTCCGAGGTAAAGGTCCTTTAAAGTCCGCGTAGATTCGGAACCATGGTTCACCGACCTCCATCTTCTGGAGTTTACCGGGTGGTTTGGTCCGAGGCTTGTTCACCAAGGTACACCGGGGGCAGTTATCCACATAGTCGTGAATGTCGGATAGCATCCGGTCCCAGTAGTACCGAAGCTTCGCTGCCTCCAATGTCTTCACGCGGCCGAAGTGGTTGCCGGTTTTTCCGTCGTGAAGTGCTCGGATGATGCCTTTTCGCATGAAGAGCGGGACCACGAACCGTCGTTCCAACTTAGTGTTGTGGGTGGTCAGCCGGTACAATAGACCTCCGCTCATCTGGTAATGTTCCAACAATGGGGACTTATGGTCGAGCTGGTCTTGATTTTCAAGCTCATCGATCTTTTTCCGGAGGTGAGGGTCCCGGAGTTGCAGTCTGCGTAACTCCTTGTTGGACTCCATCGGCCTTTCTTCTTCGTCCTCGGGTTCGCCTTGTGAACCCGGAGCCTCCGGTCCATTAACCTCGGTAGTCCGTACCTTTGCGGTTCCGAACCTCGGCTCGCCTTGTGAGCCCGGGTCGTCCAGTACGGCTACGTTATTACCCGTACGTATGGGGTGGACAGGTCGTTCCAGTCCGAGATGACCTTGCATCCGGGCAGCGGAGTTGCTTTTGGAACGGGGCGACGCATATTTGTGGTCTGCCTCCATTCAGCTGCCACTCGGAGAGACCTTATTTTAGCCTCGTCCGTCCAGCCTCCGGGCTCGAGTATGAGGTCCGGATGTCTTCGGCTCTTTTCCTTGATTTCGTGTCTTTGTACCCGGAGAGACCTTATTTTGATCTCATCTTTGAAGTCCTCAAAGTTGGGTACCTGGTCCAATTCTTCATGGGGGTCATTATCGTCGGGTCGTTCAAGGGGCCACCGAGACAGAGCATCCGCGTTGTCGCAGAAGACTCCAGGTTTATACTCGATGGTGATGTCCTTGCCTTGCAGAGCCAAAGCCCACCGTGTTAACCGGGGGGTTGATGCCGGGTCTATTGGACTCACAGCGCATCAGGTTCTGTAAGGCTCGGTGATCCGTTCTGACGGTGAAGGGTCCGTGGTCAATGAAGTGTTTAAACTTCTGGACGGCCCAAACTACGGCTAGGCATTCCCATTCGGTGACTCCGTAGTTCTTCTCGGCTCCATGGAGAACTCGGCTGGCAAATGCTACGGGGTGGTCTTCTTGTGACAACACCGCGCCTAGTCCGGCTCCACTGGCGTCGCATTCGATTACCGTCTTCTTGGTCGGGTCGAACTTTGCGAGTACCGGGGCTGTGGTTAGAGCCTCTTTGATGCCGTTGAACTCCGCTGTATGGTCATCCGTCCAGTCTGTCCGGATGGAATTAGTCTTCCGAAGGAGTTCGTACATCTTCGATGTCCGTTGGGCATAGTTGCGAATGAACTTCCGGTAGTAGTTGGCCAACCCGAGGAACGACCGCAATTGGCGTTCTGTTCGCGGGGGTTGGTGTTGCGCAATAGCCGCTACCTTTTCGTCGTCGGTCTGGACTTCGGCTTTGCTGAGGACATGTCCGAGGAAGGGTAACTTATCCGTTCCGACCTCGCACTTCGAGGGTTTAATGGTAAACCCGGCCTCAAGTAGGCAGTCCAGGGTGGCTCGGAAGGCTTCCTTGAATTCTTCAAAGGTCCGGCCGAAGAAGATGATGTCATCGATGTACGCAAAAACACCTTTCTTGCGGGCTTTTGCAGTTATCTTATCGACATGCATCTGGAAGGTTGCGGGTCCGTTACAGACTCCGAACGGCATCCGGTTAAACCTGTACATGCCTTCTGGCGTAACGAAGGTTGTCATGTCCTTCGAGGCTTCGTCCATTGGGATCTGCCAAAACCGGATTGGCAATCTACCTTGCCGTAATATTCCATCCCGGCGCACTTGTCCAGTAGTTCATCCGGGTTCGGAAGAGGGTAGTTATTCTTCTTGGTTACTGCATTCAACTTAATGTAGTTGATGCAGAACCTCGTTTCGACAGAGCCATCCGTTTTTCTTGGCTGCCAAGACCACGGGAAGCTCCATGCTGCGTCGGAGGGTTCGATCACTCCTTGGTCCAGCATCTCTTGGACGTGTTTGGAGATGAATTCACGACCCTTCCAACTGGTTCTAGTTGGGTTCATCTTTATAGGCTTTGCACCTTGGACGTCGATGACGTGGGTGACTCCCTTGACGTCACCGTAGGGTCGTTTTGAGGTTGGAAAAACAAGCCGATACTCCCATGCGATGTCCCGTAGAACTTGTCGCTGCTCGTCGGTTAAGTTGTCACCGAGCTTCATGGAGTTGATGGCTTTCTTTTGTTCTTCGACGGTTGCCGGGTCTTCGTCACCTTCTTGGGTAAGTCGGACCCGGGCCTTTTGGTCGTCCGTCATATGTTCGTACGGCTCGACTCGACCCATTGGGGTTCCTTTCCGGATGGTTATGTCCTTATTAGTGTGGTTAGCCACGAGGATGGTGAACTTCTTCCCGTCATGTGGGGTCGGACCATCCTTCATCTCGATACCTTCCGCTAAGGCTTCTTCCGAGCCGAGGTACATCAGGTACTTGTTCTTAGCGGGGTCGACTTCTATGTCGAGGGTTACCGTAACTTCGACGATAGCCCTGGGAAGTAGCTGGACCTTCTGCTGGGTCCGTACCGTAGTGGCGTCATATTGTGTCGCCCTCGGTAAGCTGTATGGCCGGTCTCCATGTTGTGAGACCCGGGCTACTCCCATCGGGATTTCCCATTCGATGCCTTCATTGTCGGGCTCGAACCCGTAGGTGTCGCTGTAGTGCATGTATCCGATCTTCGCACCCTTCGGAGTACCTGGTTGTACTCAGTCGCGTTTTGATCTTGATCCATGCGGTATCGCAAGTTGGTCGGATCTCGATCGTGTCTTCGATCGGCCGAACTCCGGAATGCTTCCGCCGGAAAGACTCGAAATGGATCTCCCGGTGAGGCCATACTTAAGGGTTCGCACCAGTACGGCACATGTTGAAAAGGGTGGTAAGGTACACTTGTTCTCAATGAACACGGGCTGTCGGTCTTCGTCCTTATCCTCGGTATGGAGCTGAAGACGATTGACGGTTGGGCCTGTAGCTATTGGCTTCGGCCTCCGTACCCGTTTCCATGGGTTATAGACGGTCTTCTCGGACTTAGTCTGTCGTACCGAGGCTGCCTTCGGTTTAGCCGAGGCTCCGTCTGGACTTGTATTTTTGTCGGTTCACGGGTTACCTCCGACGAATGTCGCCTGTTGGGCAATCTGTTCGTCGTCGGTCTGAGATACCCGTTGTCCCGCCGCACGGACGTCATACGTGGGGCTGCCTTCCGAGGATTCAACTTCGGAGGTGTTAGGGTCCTGTTCCAGGCCCGTATCGCTGGACGTAGCCGAGGTTACTGGGCTGTCAGCCGGGTGAGAAACCGTAATTGCGGTTAACTCAGCCCGTCGTTGGCCCGAGCCTCCGTTCTGGGGTTGCTGGGCTTCCTTTGAGGGTTCGTTGCCGGACGATCCACCTTTTGGGGGTTCGTCCGGGGGTGTGTCGATTCCTACCCATTGAACCGAAGGGTCGAAGCCTATGTCGTTATCGTCGTCGTCATCGGAAGTATCCGATGAGTTGTTGTCTGAAGGGTCGGATGGCTCATTATCGGAGTCAGTGTCCGGTGAGTCACTTGTGCTCTGTACATCCGAGGCTTCCGAGTCCCAATCTCCAAATTCTTCGGCTTCGCCTTCCTCCGCTGTTCCGGCGGATGGTCCAAGTAGACCGTCAGTAACCCTAATTGGGGTCTGCTGAGTCGGTCCTTCCCACCTTCCCGGTTCGGGAGGTCCGGGGATGGTGGCCTACCATGCTCCCAGACTTCTTCGTTCCGAGTTCTGAGGGCTTGGACGATCGCTCCATTGTTTTCATGGCAGATCGGGCATTCCAAGGCCATATATTCTTGATCCGGGGCTTGTGCCCGTGTATTAGCTAGGCGGCCCCCGTTTTGTGGGTGCACAGCCTCGGCTAGCCTTACTTTCTTGGCCTGGTGCCAGTTACAAGGCTCGATCGGAGGTTCAGAGTCCGGCACGACCCTAGTTATACGGGTGTCTTCGCCGTATCGACTCCAAAAGGAGGCAGTATCCAGGGTACCGAAGTGGTAAGGGTCCCGGAAGTGCCACATAAGGCGTCGGCCCAGTTCATGGGACTGGATCTCCAGTAGCGCCGGTATGGGGAGCTGATGTTCCACAAATTGTGCGTGGAGTACGATCCGCTCTTCTTCCCATTCGATGATCTCCTCTTCTAAGGCTTCGGTTAGGTTAATTACCTCCTGGCATTCCTCCCTTGCAGCTCGGATCTGATCATCCGTCCTTGCGCCGACTCGATCAAGTGCGAGTCTTATGCCGATCGTCCGGGTTTCAAGGAGGTGTCGAATGCCGGAAGACCAGGTTCGGTACCTTTGGTTAAGTATACCAGAGGCCGATGCCTCTGGTATCGGGATAGACTTTAGTATCCCTCGGACTGGTTCCAATCGGGTCGTCCGTACTTTCGCCAAGTATTGTTCGATGGCGTTATGGATCTGCAGCTCCGTTACGAGGCTTCGTTCGGTGTCCGAGCATTGCGGGCAGACCGGGGGTCCGGGGTTCATCGGGTGATCAAGCCGACTTATCCGAGCCTCATTCGCTGCCGTGCCCGATGCCTCTGGTATCGGGATAGGCTGCACTACACCCGAAGATGGGTTCCGCTGACCCTCATTGGGGGTCGGCGCCCGGATGAAGACAAACTTGGAATGCAAGTAGTCGCATCCAAGAAGTACAGGAACGTCCGAGTCGTTGGGTTGGACGTGGAAGGTATGGGGACTGGTGAATCCTTGCAAGGTTACCGGTACGGTACAGCAATGGGTCACCATGAAGGCGATTTGTCCGCCAACACCGCGTATTTTGGTGAAGTACCCCAGGATTCGAGTTTAAGATTGTTGGCCCGGCAGAAACGCTCTACTAGGATGTTTCGGCTCCGGTGTCCAACATGGCCGTGGTTGTTACCGGTCCAATTTGAACTTCATGTGTCCATGCCCGGACCACCTTCGGTCGTTCGGTGGACTGTAACGGTTGGATCGTTACTTCCCGGATGGTCACTTCGACCGGAATTAGGGTTGTCGTTGATCCGCCGGGGACACTATTGGTGTCTACGCGCAGCGGTGATGAAACTCTGTCCCGTCTCGGTAGGTCTACTCCGTCTTGTGGGATGACCTCCGAGGGTCGGTGTGGACTTAGTCGTTCTGCCGGGGCTTGTGAGCCTGGTAGCCCGGATGGAACTTCCATAACCGAGTGATTCGCCTCTGGCCGGTTAGCTACTCCGTCCATCAACGATTCGGCGGTTTCCATCGGGTATATCCGGCTTGCTATCCGTTCTTCCATGGATGGTTGACCTTCTCGTAAGGTTGAGAGGTTGTATTGCATGTTGAAGAACGTGCGCGATCCGGTTACAGTTCGTGCCGGTTGTCGCTGGAAGAGGTCCGCTTCCTGCTGCAGACAGTAGGCGGGTACCTGTGCCTCCAAAGGTACTGCTTCCCAGTCTTCGAAGTACTCCGTTACTTCGTCGGTCGGAGCCTCCGGCCGTCTACCTGGTTGGCCTACCAAGGACGGTTCAGGCGTCATTCTGACGTCCTGCGAGGTTGCGGGTCGGCGTCCCGATTCTCCGCTTAGCCCGTGGCTCGTAATGCCTAATTGGGCACCGAGCCGTCCGGGCAGCCTGGTGACGTTTCTCGTCCCGGCTGGTCGGGTCCGGTTTCTCCGGCCGACATCCCCGGCTTCACCTTCTGGGCCTGGGGGTCCGCACGTTCTGTGTCCCGGCTGCCGATCGGATCCAAGTTCCTTGGCCGATCCTCCCAGGTACCTGTTCTGGTCCGGGAGCCGCATTTTCGGCGTGGCGAGGTTCGGGTCGATTCTCCGAGTATCCGAACCGGGGATGTTCGGCGCCTAGTTGGGCTGCCGTCCCCGCCGCTAAGATTCTAGCGGACTCGCTGACCGTTGCGGAGGCTAAATCCTCGTTGAGGTTCCGAGTTGTGTCCAAAGGGTTATTCCGGTTAGTAGGGTTATCCTTATCCGGTGGTTCCGTTGATGACAGAGGTCGAATGAGTCACCGGAGCTCATCGACCTTAGGCGTTTCCTGGGATGTACCTGACAGGCCCGCCAATTGCCGGTTGGTATCCGCCCGGGCCCCTATTGGGGCCGGGGACGGCGGCAGTTGCGGCCGTTGGGCTGGTGGCGGGTTGCCAATGGGGGTCGGCCACCATTCTGGGGTTCCCTCCATTTCCTGGCCGGGCTGCCGGTTAGGCTGCCTTGGCCGCCGAATCCGCCGGCATTCTGCTGACGGGGCACGGGGTGGTACGATGTTCGGGTAATTCTGATTCGCCGAACCTAACGGCCATCCGTTATCGTACCGGTACCTCCAGTCCAGGTACCATCTCCGGTTTGGATTGTCTTCCAGCCGGAGGTTGGCATAGCCACAACTCGCTTGGTTGTGGTTGCCCCATAGGCAGTGACCACAGGAGAATATCCCATCCTGGGTCCACTGGAAGAACTTGGCTTCCATCCGATCGACGTAAGTTGCCTGCTGGCGAGCCTCCTGCTGTGGTGTCCGAGGCTGCCGCTGCACGTTCTGGGGCTGTCCGCCTCCACCCGCACGGTTGCCGAAGTTTCCGCGGCCGCGATTCCCGCCGCCACGTCTTCCGCCGGAGCCACCATATTGTGAGGCTCCACCGCGTCCATATCCGCCTCCAGCCATACCCCTGGTTCTGAGGTTGGCCGTAGCCGGAGTTCTGGCCGTAGCCCTGTTGGGGCTGGCCATAGCCGGGGCTCCGAGGTTGGCTGTAGCCCTGTTGGGGCTGGCCATAGCCGGAGTAACCCTGGCTCTGTGATTGGCCGTAGCCGGGGCCTGAGGCTGACTCGGTTGGCCGCTATTTCCATAGGCTGGCGGCGTGACCATGGTCCCTGTTGGGGCTCCATTCAGGTTCATCGCCGCCATTGCCGCCCAAGTCTGTTCGATTTGACCACGGGCCTGGGGTGGTGGTGTCGCCGGAGGGCTCTGTCGGTGAAGCCCCGGTTGCACGTTCTGGTAACCTGGCGAGTTGGGTTGGATGTATCCGGGGCCGGTTGGGTCACAGGAACGGGAGTCGCCGTCCTGACGGTGATGTAGTTGGTGGAGTTGCCACCTTTAACTACCTGATACATCGGCTTGCCCCGGGTGAAGTCCCGTACATAGTCCCGGAACTCACGCGTCGTCTTCGGCATCCGGACGTCCAGAGCTGCCCGAAGGATTGGCTCCGTGACATTCGTCCGTAGGTAGAAGACTGCCAGTTCGTCGGTGAGGTTGCCTCGTTGCTTGAGGTTTATGATGGCGTCATAGTACTGCTCGGGGGTCTCTTGCCCCAGCATGTACTTTCTGGTAGTAATGTCCGCGACTGCCGTGACCTGCTTGTCAGGGTCCATAAACCGGGCCGCAAATTGCTGCAGCCAGTAGTCGACGGTCCATCCATTCTTCAGGTTCCAGAGTTGACTGGTTCTGGTACCATTCCAGGGCTTGTCCAGTTAGGGCGCCCTCAGCTCCGTCATAAAGGCTACGTCCGTCATTGCGACACCGTCAGCCTCCGAGCGATAGATTCGCCGGATCTTTGTGATCCAGCCTTCCACCTTGGCCCCGTCGCCGTTGAACTTCGGCAACTCTGCCCGATTCTTCCGAGCCAAGATCCGGTTGTTCGCGCTCTTCGCATCGGCGGCTTCCTCGTAGCCTTCCTGTCGGGCTTGAGCAATGTCTTGCTCATCGGGTGGTGGGGTTTGACGGTGTTGGACCGCCGGCATCGCCTGTTGGGCTACCGGAGGGTTTCAAGCCACCGGGTAGGCCGCTTGCTGGTTCTGCGCAGCCGGGGCGGGTTGAGGTGGGTACGGCTGTGGTTGGGGTTGGGGGTATGGATTACCAGGATTCTGCGCTCCATACCCCTGGTTCTGTGGCGGGTTTGGTGCCACATACCCAGGCATCCTCTGAAGGACTCTGTTGTGGTCAAGCCACATCCCCGGTGGTATAACCACATATTGGTCGGCCTGGGGCACCGGACCTATTGGGTCCATATTGCCTTGCCGAGGCTGACAAGGTCCATTGCCAACAGCGCCGGGGCCAACCAGACCTATTGGGTCACGGTTGTCTGGCCGAGGCTGCTGCGGTGCGTTATCCGGATATCCGGGGCGTACCGGGTCAGCCCAATTGCGCTGCCCTGCCGATACAGGTTGAACTTCGATCCTCGGCGGGTACGTGTTCTGGGAGCCCGAACGTTGTCGGTCCCGGTTGGAATTCCCCGAATTAGGTTGTGAGCCTCCCGCCGAAGCATTCGTCGGCGGTCGGAGTCCCATGCCAGATCCGTTTACCGGGGCTCGGGGGTTCGAGCCTCGGGGGTCCGAGCCTCGGGGGTCCGAGCCTCGGAGGTCGTTCTGTCCGGTTGAAGTCGATACTACAGGCCTTGTTCCGGTTGAGAACATCGTCGTTGTGGATGTTCCTCCGTAGGCCGTAGTTGTTGTGGTAGTTGACTGGGTCGGTGCATTGGGGGTGGCCGTCGAAGTGTTTCGTTCCGGCTCCGGGGCTGTCGGTACCAACGGCGGCCTCGGCATAGGTCCAACCGAAGGTTCGTTCCGAAGCATTCCGACCTGGTAGGTTTGACTCTCGAGAGCCCCCGTTTGACCTGTTGGGTTCAGCAGGGGGTTGTCTCGGCGCAGGTAGTCATCAATCTGCCGACATTTGTCCTGCTCTTGGGTAGTCCGGTAGGATGGAGGTTGCTCGGTCATGGAGTCCTCAAGGTAGGTCTTTTCCTCCTTCAGGCACGCGACCTCGATACCCAGGTCTTCTCGTTCCTGGACCAGCTGATTGTACTTGTCGCACAGGCCGGTGTACTTGTTGGTCGTCCGTGGAAGTTGTAAAGCTCCTGTTGGTACTTTAGGAGACGGTCCTGTCCATCTCCACTGGGTCTTCTCGGACTCTAACTGTGTGATGCGGGCTCGTTGAGCCTCGATGACTGCGAGATTCTCAACGCGAGCCTGTTCGAACCGGGCTGTTTCGTTCTGGAAGATGGGTGGTGAGGGCGAGGATCTGCTGGCCAAGTTGGGCCTGGCATAGCCGAAGGTCTAAGCTATACCCTCCGGGTCATTCTGGTTCTCTCGGAGGTTCGCGTAGGCCGTCCGGAGGAAGTCGAGTTCTGAGTTGAGCTCGTCGATCTCTCCTCCAGGCCGATGATGCCTGTTTGAGGTGATGGTTCTCTCGCGGTACTCATCCACCCGGTCGAACATCTTATGGAGTTCCGCCGAGCCAGCCTCGGAGTAGCCGAGGGCCTGTAACCGCTGCTCCAAGTCTTGGCGCAGGGTGGCCACTTCGGCCCGAGACTGCTCCAGCATGTCCTGGAGTCTATGACTTCGGCCTGTTCATGACGGCAGGGCCTCAGTTACTTGCAACTGGGCCTCTAACCGTTCGATCTCCTGGGTAAGGTCATCAATGACAGCATTCGCACGTTCAAGTTCGTCAGTGAGCCTCTTGCGCTCCTGCTTTGTGCGATGCCACCGTCTGGGACAGAACATTCTCCGTCGATTCGACGATGTTTTGTCCGGCCAAGAGCTGGTTTTGCAGCTCGTAAATCCGTTGACGGAGGACTTGTGGGTTGTCGATCTTCTCCGGAGGAGTCTTTGTCAGGTACCGCCGAGGTGTGTAATCCGAGGCTCCGATGTGTGAGCCTGGATATTGCTTCGGTGACGGAAACCTGAAGCCTTTTCTGCTGTCCGGACGCTCGGTCACCTTATTGGGTAACACGGTTGCGTCGAAGACATCGTCGGTCGGTGATGGAGTTTATCAGCCCCGAGGTCCGAGGGTTCGAACATCGGGGTGTGGCCGGAAGGTCCGAGGTTGGCTTGCAACCTTCGGTGAAGCCGATTTCGACTTCCGATCAGCCTTTGAGGCTTCGATCCGGCTGGCTCGGGTCAGCATAGGTTCACTGCCGGGGTTTTGGGTTTCGGGGATGACGGTCCGCCAGCCGAGGTTAAGTTAACTCGGTAACCGAACCTCAACCTCGCCCGTGGAGGTTGCAACCGACGAAATCCGGAATTTGACCGGGGAAACAGCTTTCTTAGCCGAGGAAGTGGGGTTGCCGGCCGGGTCTTGGATGTTCCAACCTGTTGGGTCGGAGTCCGACCCCGGTGTTGGGGACCGAGCTCGGTGTCCGAGGCTCGAGCCCGGTGTCCGAGGCTCCAGCCGACTGCAACCTTCCCGTTGAAGATGTTGAAGTCCCTGAGGTCGGCTTCGATAAGTTCGAAGTCCGAGTTGGAGTCCCGGTGAGGGTCCTCGGGTCCGGTGTGGTCGCCTTCGGAGTCCCCGAGGGTCGCTTCGGGTCCGGCGACGTCGATTTCCGGTTGTTGTCCGAAGATTTTGGGTTATTGCCCGTTGGTTTGGGGCTCTGAGCCAGGGTCAATGGGGACTTAGTCGGTGAACCCGCCTTGTGGGTTACCCCCTGGGTCGGTGATACCGTACCCTTCATCTGGCTCGGGCTCATCTGGCCTTGCCTCGGTTTCGGTCCAGCCATGCTGCCCTGTTGGGGCTGCACAGGGTCACCCATGTCTGGTGACGCCTCGGAGCTACTTAGCGCCGGGCTCGAGGCTCCATGGTCCGGGGTGATGGCCGGAAGAAGACTGGCGAGGCACCTGTGCACAAGTCCAGCCGCAGGCTCGGAGTTCGCAGTTTGACCTATTGGGTCATGCAGAACCTCCGACTCAGCCTGTGGTAGCTCGAGGAACGTCCGGTCGGGCGTCCTCGAAGCTATCCTCCGGCGATTGAGTGAAGTCGTTCGCCAGGATCCGCGCATCCCGCTTCTCCTTGGCCGACTTGGTCGACTGGTTCGACTTGCCGGACTTACTCGATCGGTTGGAATCCGACGAGTGAGGCTCACTACCCGGGCCGGCATGGCGGAAGGTGTACCCGCCTGCGTTGTCTCGTCGGGCGTAGCCTTGGTCGAACTTCCGTTCATACGGGTTCTCAGGACCGGACATCTTCGGTGGTGGCTCTATTGGAGCCTTAAAGTAGCCTCCGGGTTAACCCTTCAGCCAAGAAGTCAGACTATCCCTATTGGGGACTTGTCCGAAATAGGGATAGACTGACCTACAGCACTGACCGCTATGACGTCACACACCGTTAAGTGGTCTTGCAGATTACTGCCTACGTCACGATTCTGCGCGCCGCGTGCAAAATTCCAAAAAACTATGAGTCACTACGGGCCTACAGCATAGGGAATCTCCCCGCTGTCCTGATTGGTCGGATTTTATAATGTAAAATCGGCCGTCGTGACGTCACAATTATTTAAATTTTTGAATTAATTATTTTCCACGTTAGAAAAATTCCAGAAATTCAGGAAAAATTCAGGAAAAATTTTCTAGCCGGCCAAAAATTGATTTAGCCGGGGGAAATTAGTTCTCTTAATTTTTAGAAGGTTCAGAAAGGTCGTTAACCGAGGCTCAGAGGGTCTACACCGAGGCTCGGGGGTCCGGCCTAGTAAGGCTGGCTAACCCTATTTTAACCCGTAAAAAGATGTTTTAAGCCCGTTTTATCCGGGTGAAAATAAGTTTTAGCCGGCCAAATTACTTTTGGTCCGGTGAAAATGAAAAATGCCCGGCTATATCGGGTCTTGTGAGGCTCTACGAGGCTTACCGAGGGTCAGTTGACCCTATTTACCGGGTAAATCCGCGTGAGTCCGTTGGTCGATTCGGTGAATCCCGCGCTGGTAAAGTTGCGGGTGCCACTTAAGGCAAAGGCGACCCCGATTGATGAGGCTGAGAGGGTCCGCGAGGGTCCGCTGAGTCCGTGCCGTCCGTTCCGTCCGGGGATCCGCGGTGACCGCTAATCAACCCGGGCAAAGTCCGTCCGAGGGTCGTTTCCGCGAGGAACGTTCCGTCCACGCGCAAGGAGAAGGGTCTGCCGAGGCTTTCTGCCCGCAAGAGAGAGAAAAGAGACCAGACCGTTCTGGCTGGCGGCGATCAGATGGGGATGGGAACCGTTGGTTCTCCCCTTTCTTCACGTCGGCCGTACGGATGTAGGTCTACACCGTGGTCTCGAGAGGTTCGCAGAAGGAAAAACTCAACGATCTGCTATCATGTGACAGCAGGCGAACAAAGGCTCACGATAGTGAGAGAAGGCTTTATTGTGGATAGCAATAAAGTACAGAGAAACCTAAAACACAAAAGGCTCGATGTGAGCTGTAGATCAGAAATCACCGAATGTCAGCTAGTGAATGAAAATGAATGGCACATCGAGCCATAACATGGGAAAAGCCTAATGCGGCACTGGGCAGATCCAACACGAGCGAACGAACGCTGATAGGCCGAGATGTGGAAAGGAGGCGTGGCTCCGCCTACATCGAGGCCGATGATTGGCCGAGACGAAAGGCTGGGCGGAAAGCTGCCTGAGTCGAGGCCGATCTAGCGCTCGACAGCGAGTGCGACTCGGTGTGAGTCAGCACACCGGAAGCGGGACTGTCGCTGGCTGCCTGCTCGTAGGCTGCCATAGCGACTGGCCCAACACTGTATACAGGTTTTAGATTTTTAGCAGCGGTAACTCCCATAATCAAATTATTCTTTAACGTTGCCAGTTACGCACAGGTATGTATTGCCGGCATTTATAGCTTTGTCTCCATACGGTCATAAGACTCATAACAATGGCAGCGATGAACAACACCAGTATAATTGTGTATAACGCAACGTTATTTTAACGCAAGCCGCTCCGCAAGGCTGGTCTCCGCTGGTCATCACACAGCTGTTATTAGCCTGTGCCGGTGTCGCACTGAATGGCAGTGGTCCTGCAGTGCCTTCCACAGACGCAGGTGACATCGTTCAATATACCTGATCTTCATCTCCATCGGCCATATCGTCGTTCTACTGACCATGACCCATCGGTATGACGAATTCTGTGACGGGAATGTGGCCTGGTGGTTCAACGGTCTGTGCTACGCGGCACGGTGATTTGGGCTCCAAACGGTTCCGGCTTTGATACACGTCCTGATCTCAGTCAACCGCTTTTGGGCGGTCACGTATCCGGTCTCGTATAGTCACCAGCACACGAAGAACGGCTCTCTTGCTGTGCCTCGGCGTCGTGGCGTACGTTCACGTAATTCATTTCCTCTTTTTTTCTGTGGAATTTTTTTTATTACATTCCACCAGGAAAATCCAAGGCCTGTCAGCAAGTTTCGGCGGGTGGTATCATTGCATGGCGACGCGCTGATTTGTCCTTCACCGAGTGCTTCCTCTTCTAATCATTCTCCGGAACGTACGTTTATGTGATCATAAAGCGATGGAAAAGCAGAGGGTTGGGAATCAGCAGATTGAAAAGAATCCATCCGCGGAGCAGAATACCACCTCCACTACACGAGCGACCACAGGGAGACAGTGCTCGGCAGTGGCACGAGCACTTCGCCACCATGGCAAGTAGGTCGGCGCCGGCGAGTGAAACCATATTTAGTGCTGACCTTTAACATCCATTACCGTTTTCGTCTGCTGGATTCCGCCGGATGTCTACTGGGCAATGACGTACATGAGCGCTCGACCACCGTGGTGGTACAAGAATGAGGACATTGTTTTCCGTCCAAATGGTATTTGATCCTTTGATGTGGTTTCTTTAGTATGCGATAGAATGTCATGCTACAATTCTACTGTATTTTTGGTTGTGCTCCTTTAATTCTGATACAAAGTGGTCTGTATACGGTTGACCATCGATTTAAGCTGCGGCTGTAATAAGAGCTTGCAAATATGTCTTTTATTGAATATGAAACGAAATGCAAAGGTTTCAGTTACGCTGTAAAGTCACCGCCATCGGTAGTTTGATTTTAATCTTTGTTCGTTTGTTTTCTTAACTTTAAAGTTTGTACTTACGTTAGAAAGCGCGATGTGTCTGATCGCTGTTCTGGTGACGTAGTTCTTAAGCCGAAGTTCCGAACGGTTTGTGACAATCTGCATCACGATGCGCTGTGTCGCGATTTCGACCAGGTATATGATGCGCTTTTGGTAGAACTACACGATCAGCATGGACTTAGCACCACAAGCGCACAAGGCAAGAGCAGTTGTATGATCCCAACTAGCTGGTGGTTGGGAAACATATCAGCACGACCGAGCCTGTTATCGCTCCCCCCGTTGGTTTTGGGTTTGTAGAGATTGAAGGAGTGTAACGGAACGCTTTTCTTGTCTACAAGACAAATTTTTGGTCCTGACGAAGGTTTAATTGCAGCATCTCACGGCGCCCGATGCAAATTATGTAGAACATGCAGGCGCCTTTTACCATGTAATGCATTGAACTTCGCTACTTACCGTCGTTTCACGAAGAATGTTGCTGAATATCGGCATCGATAACACAGAATTATATTCTTTGCACGAGCAAAGCATTTGAAACAAATGATGAACTTTTGACAATGAAGAAATTTTATAACTAATGGTACTGTAAAACTAACACTAACTACATAATTATGCAACTAGCATAAAAAAATCGGGAAACTGCAGAGTGCGTACAGATACAGTGAACTGCAATTCTGGAGTTAGCGCATCTGTCCGTGTATATGGCGAATGGCGTTATCTTGGTTGTGACGTTTACTGAAAACTGCATTGCCTATGAGGTCACACATTTTGCTTTACAACCCTCTCTTGAACAAGCAGAAGTAGAACAGACGAAAAACAGCTAATACAAAGTAGTACTCGTGAATTTCTAGATGCTCTCGACGGTCTGCCTTTGTCGACTGTTTATAATACAGCTAAAAGTCTTTCCCGTCAATAACTGTCCTTAATTACCTTCGGTTACACTAAGCTTCTACGACGCAATTGCTGTTTCGGAAAAAATGCGGATCATTTTAGCAATCACCAGTAATTACTTTTTCCATCAGAAAAGGTTCCTCTCTTTTGCTTTCCAGTAACGGTAGCAGCTGATGCACCAGTCGTACAAAAATGACGCTCTCAGCTTTAACATGTGATGTAGTTTAAGCGAACTAAATTAATTAGTCACCTGAAGAAATTTATATGGTCTAATCTAATTATTGAGTCAGGAAGAGTAACGCTAAAATCGAGTTCAACCTCAGAACGCCGGAGACGGTGAATCATGCCGTTAACATGCCATGACGTCTGCGACTGTCATTGGTATTTAAAGTGTTTACTGGTTTTAGATACTGTATCTAATAAAACGTTTTTCGTGGTCGGGTGGTACAGACGTATGTGACGTATGTGACGCTGTTTATTGCATTCTGCTTCTTCACTACTTAAAACCTGTACAGTAATACCACTGTGAGAAGCATGTTTATTTTGAAATACTCTAAACAACTGAAACCGGGATAGATTTCAGATACGCCATTGACTTCCATAATACTTAATTAGAAATTTAATGAAGAGCAGCGTATAGTAGGTCGTAGACTGAACGTGTTATTCCCTGGATCGTGTAAACATGTTATTGCTGCTCCTGAAAACAGGAAATGAAAAAAATGACCTTCAGTGACAGAGTATCTCATCGACATGTCTGTCTGTATGCAGCAAATCAGTATTACATCTCGCGTTAACGATTACTTTTCTATGAAAAAACCGGCATACACTGTCCAGCATCTAATTGGAAATAGCAATTAAACTGGAAATAATTAAACATCTTGTATCGGCTAGAAGGGAATTTGGTGCGATAAAAGACAGCACACCGGAGACAAACTATGGTTTCAGTAGGAACTCGGCTTTTTCAAAGGTCAGATTGCTATTCAGAAGGTCAGATTGGGTCAGATTGCTTTTCTAAGCGCGCAAAGGTCAGATTGCTATTATTCTAAGCGCTCATGTGCGCTCCCAATCTGTTCCTATAGTTCTAGATTCCGAACAGTCGGAACTTTTAAAATCCAGTTATAATTTAGCATAGGTTGAAGCTATACAATTGAAAATATTTTAGTCGGCATTTCCTCCTTCTTCGTTTTACACCGGCAAGAGAAAACGGCAGCGATGAATAACACCAGTATCATTCATCGTAATGCAACTGTATTTTTAACGCAAGCCGTTCCACAAGGCTGGTCTCCACTGGTCATCACACAGCTCGTATTAGCATGCGCGGGCGTCGGACTAAATGGCATGATGCTGATTCTGCAGTGCCTTCCGCAGACGCAGGTGACTTCGTTCACAATATACCTGATCTTCATCTCCATCAGCCATAATCGTCATTCTAGTGACCATGCGCCCCATCGGCATGACGACCTGACGGGAATTTCCCGGTGGTCAGGCAGTGTGCGTTTACGTCTACGGCGGATTTGTGGCCAGTATGGTTCCGGTACTGATGCACGTCCTGATCTCTGTCAACCGTTTATGGAAGAGGTCACGTATCCTGTCTCATATAGTCAGAAGCACAGAAAAAGACGGCTATCTTGTTGTGTCTCGGTGCCGTGGCCTACGTCCACGTGATTCATTTTTCCATGTTTATGGTGGAATTCTTCTTATACACTCCAGCCGGAAAATCAGCTTGTCTGCAAGGCGGGTCGGGTGGTATTCTCGAATGGCGGCGCGCTGATTTCGTGCTTCACCGAATAATTCCGCTGGTAATTCTTGGAACGTATATTTATGGATCGTTAAGCGATGGAAAAAGACAGAGAGTGGGCGACCAGCAGATTGAAAGATCGAATCAATCAACGGAGCATAATGCCACTTCAACGACAAAAGCGACAGCCGGAGAGAGTACTGCACAAGGGCACGAGCGCCGGCACCACAGCATTCCGCGATGAATCATGACGGAGAGTGAAACCGTATTTAGTGCTGACTTTTAACATCCATTACTGTTTTCGTCTGCTGGATTCCACCGGATGTCTACTGGGCGATGATTTATATGAACGCGCGACCGCCTTGGTGGGTCGCCACTTTAATTGGGACCTTGTCTTCTATCCAAATGGTTTTTGATCCGTTAATGTGGTTGTTTAGTATCCGTTAGGATTTTATGCTCGAAGCGTGAAATTTGCTGCATTTTCGATCGCATGAGGTTGCGCTTGGTTTTCTCGAGCCACTTCCTGTTTATGAATTTTATTATTGTCACCGCTGCCGCGCTTTTATGCAACGAAATAAATCTGATATTGAATGTGTATGTGCTTAACTATGCAATCAAGCTGCGGCTTTTGAGCAGTTCTCTAATTGTTCTCTTTTGAGCAGTTCTCTCACTGATCTTTGATAGTAATTTACATGCGCAATTATTTTCATTTATGCAAAGGTCATTTCACTCCAGTAGCTCATTTACTTTATATATCCTTCGGTATGATAGCCGTAATCACCACTAAAACACCTACTTTTTCGGTAATTTTAATGCTAAACACGATAAAAAATTAAACATCGTTAATTAGCGATTTTCAACAGCGCATGTGTTTGAACTTGGCACGATAACGAAACACGGTTGCTCGAGATCACTCTACTACAGTACAACAGCAGGTACAGATAACACCGCTAAATAGTTTCGGAACTTTATCACATGCTTTGACACAACATTAATTTTGTTCTTGAGAATAATTATTTTGTATTACCCGTAAACAAATATGTTCGCAGTAAAATTTTGCTTAGACTGCGTTTAATTTCCGGTGGGCATGTGATACTGCGTGCGACCTAAGTAACAATAATCCTGTTTTGCAGAATTGAATCTTGTCATGCAGTTGGAATTCAACATGCCCTTTCAAGGAAACTGAAAATTGCCATTAATTTGCGTCAGTAATTTGGTTCTGACGAGACGTAATTCATAAAGTACAAGGTCATAATGTTCACTCTGGCGTTTTATCTGTGCATTATCCGCTAAAACATATTGCTTATTACTTATTAGTATTTGTTACAGTAAGCCGCATTGCAGATCTTTCATCAGGAGGCAAATGCTGATCACGGAAATCTGCAGCATAGTACTCTCTACATATTATAACTCGAAAGTCTCGATTCACATAAAAATATTACTGTCACGTGGCACCAACTTGGTTTATTGTTGATTGCAGCAAAATAACCTTGCTTTGGATTTGATCTGTTGTTGTTCTTAAATCGTCGTCGCTAAACTAGCAGATGTTTATATGTAAGCTCTCGTAAGTTGGGATAAATTAAATAGTCATATTCATTGAAATATTGTTGCATTATTTCGGACCAGGAGCGCGACAAACATGAACGCCCTGGCGTTCAGCAACACCACAATAAAATATCTTACTAACACTACGCTGCCCATTGTAACGCCATACGGCTGGACGCCTCTGTTAATCGCCCAACTATGTTTATCCTGTATATCCGTTGTACTGAACGTTACGATACTACTGCTTCAGTTGCTACCACAAACCAAGGTCACTGCCTTCACCATCTATTTAATCTGCATCTCCATCGGCAACATTGTCGTTCTGCTGCCTACGCGCACCATTGGTTTTCTCAATTTCGTCACCGGCCGCTTTCCCGGCGGTCAAGCCGTATGTGCGTTCTACGTGTATTCCCAGATGGTGGTCAGCATGATTCCCGTGCTAGTACACGTTCTGATCGCTGTTAACCGTTTATGGGCGGTCACGCATCCCGTGTCGTATCGGCAGCGTCATAATAAAAACGTCGCTGTTTTGCTCTGTATCGCCGTGATGGCCTACGTGCACATCCTGATCTTTCCCGTGATGCTGGTGGAATTTTACCATGCTCCGGCTAAAGATTACACCACTTGCCAGCCGGGAGCGGGAGCCATCGTGGCATGGCGGCTGGTGGATTTTATTCTGCACCGGATGATCCCACTTTTAACTATTCTGGTGATTTACGTCTACGTCATGCTGAAACGATGGAGGAAAGGTCGTGTAGGTGAACAGGCCGGAGACGCACGCCAGTCAACGGATCCCAATGATAACTCAAGTAAGCCGATGGTTGCTGACAAAAATGCCGGAGACTACGCGCCAACCACTGGATACCGGTCCGGAATCAAGCGACGCAAAGTTAAACCGTTTGTCGTTAACCTTGACCTCGATTAATGCTAATCTGCTGGGTACCCGCTGATGTGCACTGGGCGTTAGTTTATGTGAACATGCCACCGCCCGGATGGGTGCACAATGTGACGTCGTTTTTATATTCCGTGCAAATCGTATTCGATCCGTTAATGTGGCTTTTTAGCATGAGATAATGCGAGAGAATGCAGTAATATCGCTGCAATGTTGAAATCGCTTGATCGTGCTTTTCTTTGCCTATGGCACGTACACATAAATGGTTGCAAGGCTTTGGGTTGGTAGTTTCGTAAAGTGGTGGATAAATCATACCGAAATTAACATTATTTTATTAGTTGACCTGAGGGCTCTACTTTTATATAATGGGTTAGAAATTATTTTGTGCTTCATCATTTTTAGCTAATCTACTGCTCTGAACAGAAGGGAACCCGCTATTTTAAGCGTTTACTTAATTATCTTCGAACTTTAGAGGTACAGGAGAATTGCACAGGTCGTATATGCCTGTTCGTATTGCCTCGTGACGTCGTCCGTGATAACACTGCAGGTTGAATTACATCGCGTAATTAGTTCCATGAAAAATGTCCCAGATTTGTGTATACCTTGTCATATAAAACCTTTCATTTAACCAACCATTCCAGTAAGATATTCAATACTCACGTTTGAAATTACCAGTAATGCACTGATTATTGCACATACATATCTGCCTTAATTTGCGCTTTTAGTTAGTATAAGAAATAACATTCTTCCCGAAAGCGCAAAGAACGGAAGGGTTCGATAAAAGCAGCACAGTGAACAAATATCATCGCTATATTGTACTGTAAGCTTTTGCTTGAAAATTAATGAAAGCAAAAGCACACCGTCATCACAATACGTCATCTCGGGCCCCGATTCTACAGAACCACACTGCATACGCTACCCTAAATTTTCAACGATTAATGAGGTTTATTTAACGGTCGCAATGAACCTATCTATTTTTACCCGCACCATAAACTGCACCCTTTTCCAGAGATGTCAAGTGTTTCAATCGGCGCGCGACAAGAGGTTACGAAAACACTGGTGAGAAATTTAAAGGAACGCATCATTAAATATCTGTGATCCATGTAACTGAAACGTGCTCATATGAGTTACTGAAAAGGTTTGCCGTTCAGTAGTAGACACAAGTCATTCTTATAATTTTAATAATCAACAAATGCACAAGTTATGAAAACTGCAGATGGCGTTCCTTGGTTATTTCAGACTAATCATCCACATCAGAGGATCAAAAAATCATTTGCAGACTGTATAAAGTACTGACAATTGTGTATGCCCAGGCGGGCAAGCGGAATCCCAGGTACAGCATCGCCCAGTATACATCCGCCGGAATCCAGCACAGCAGCACGGAAACCGAGGTCATCGTTAACACGACAAAAGGCTTAACTGCCCGCTTATTCCCACGGGAATTCTTCCCTTTAAGCTTCTTCGCGCCGGCTCTTTCATCATCGTCTTCAACAATATCAGCCTTCGTAAACGCAGTGCCATTCTGCGTGGAAGCCACACTCATTTCGTGGTGATCAATAGTGCGCTTCTTTTTCCATTTCTTGACAATAATGTAGATGTAGATCCCGATGACCAGAATCAGCGGTATGAAGCGATGCAGAACAATATCGGCGTTGCGCCAGGGCATCCACGCTGCCCCGGTCAACTGACAACCTTTCTTGATTGGACTGATAATGTAGTATTCCACCATGAACATGGGAAACTGCACCAAGTGCACGTACAGGAACACGCTGGCGCAGAGCAGAATGGACATCTTTTTATGATGACGATGCCGGTAAGATACCGGGTAGCGGATCGCCCAAAAGCGGTTGATGGAGATGAGAGCGTGCACCAGTACCGGGACTTGACAGATGATAAACTGCACGTACATGTAGAACATACATAATGCGTAACCACCGGGGAACACTCCCGTTGCCGAGGTCATAATCCCGATTGGTCGGACGATGCCTAAATAACCGAGATTCCCGATGCATATGGCAATCAGGTACACGGTGAAGGATGTGATACGGGTTTGCGGGAGGAACTGCAGCAGGAGCATTACGGAGTTTAGTGAGAAGGAGATACCAGCAATGAGGGCCATCATGATCAGGACGGGAGTCCAGCCCGGTGGTGAGGATGCGGGCTGGGTGGTGTTGAAGATAATTGTGGTGTTGTATGAAGAATTCATTTTTCAATGATCCGTTCACCATGGAAAAGTTGGAGAACTCGCATCAAAGGTCAACGTCCATGTAGACGGTTTTACGAGAATGTATTTGCAAAAGGAATACCTGACCTTCACATGTCCTGCAGCAGGCCGTTAAATACTTTTGGCATGTTCCAAAATCCGGTGACATTTAGTCGTAGGAAATCAGGAAATTGATGCCAGCATTCCACCACATCCATCACATGGTCGTCGTCTTATATTCCGCTGATGCAATGATGAGCTGATCAAATTAGCCTCGTTTTACGGATTTCAACGCTGTTAATCGAGTTTATACGTTAATAAGCTTGATTACACAAGTGCTTACGCCACTGTCACTTTTTCCAGAAAGCGATAAAAGGTGCACGATAGTTGTTACAAGAGTAGTGAAGGCGAGGGATCGGATGTATGGAATAGGTACGTGGTCCGCGAAAGCAGTAATGCCAGCCACTTTTAAAGTGCCTGAAATAGCAACAACGTCAGGATGACCTTTAACCACTACACTTTTACATGTCATAGTTGTAATTAACTTGCAAAATCTCAGATGTCGCGTATACTGGTTTCGTAACGCTGAATGCTGAGCTTTCGAATGTGCCGGAGCACGTATACAGGGCAGCTTTTAAAAGAAGCACGGTTTACCTTCTTTCGGATTAGCCTGCTTAGGTCATAACCGGTAACTGCAAGTCTGTAACTGAAAGAGCAAATTAATGTAGGCAGAACACCACATAAACTGAACTCTTGTGGGGAGGACGTGCTTAACGAAGAACGGGAGAAGGCGGGACATGTATTTCACTTATAGTCTTGAGCATAAACAGGAAACTGATTTTGCTGACGCCTAACTGAACAGGCTTAATCCCTACGTATAATTATTTGTAAGACATTTATGCATTTCAACTCAACAGCAGTGACCGGATCATTCTCTCTTCATATCTGCAACATCATGCGTCATAAGTCCAGTTTTCTTCACAAATTCCGCTCAAAGTGATCACTAGTTAGTTTTTTCTTCTGTTCATGGTGCAACCCCTGCTGTTGTCGAGAAGGTCACACAGCATGATAGTTGTCGTTGAATGTCTAATTATTTGGCGCCGAAAGGGAGTGTGGTTAAGCCTGGAATATTTCGACAACAGCTGCAGCCTAACATCACACGCTGTGGCATGTGCGTCATCTTTAGGCTGATATTTTTTTCTGCTAATTGAAATTCACATAGGAAGTAAATTTATACCTTTCTTATCGTCCATTCGGATTACATCCTCAGATCCCGAAATTCCGGCTCCACTCAGATGTAAACAACAAAAATTCTCAGGAAACAATTAAAACAGACTGATCAGTTTCTAACGTGATTGGTTGCATCTGCTAATCGACTAAGCGCGAAAATTAGATTTTGTGAATATCGCCATGTATCTGCAAATACCAGCGCACCGCAACGATTTCGAGTTCGGTTATCAACATTTTCCTAATGTATTTGTTAGACATTCGGTTTTGGAATCGCTTTAATGACGATAGAAGCTGGTAATTATGCATCAATGCCACCCAGCCCGGCACTATCCGACCCGGCGGCTGGAATCCCATACTGGGAAGTTACCGCCACCGCCATCGCTTCTGTTACAAAAGTATTTTTTTAAATATCGGTATGGTGCTGCTGCAATTATTGCCACATCCATCACTACTTAATGGATTTTTATCTGCTTCAGTAACCTGCCCGGTTTAGAGGTGTTGCGAGTCAACACCCTGCATGGCGCCTGCCCGCCAACCAGTCTGCATCCGGTACATTTGCAGACAATTTGTGTTCATGCTGATTAAATTCCAGTGTTCCTGCACGTCCTCATCTCGATGAGCCGTCTTTGAGCCTTCCAATCGTACCGGCGACATCACGGACAAAAGACGGCGGCGTTACTGTGTCTGGGGACTGTGGCCTGCGTCCATTTTGTGCGGTTTTCTTTTTTTTTCCAAGATTTCTTCTACTGCAGCCCGCATGGCAATCGTTCTGCACCGGTTTATTCCGCTGTTGCTGGTGATCGGAATTTATATGTATATGACACTAAAGCGCTGGAAGAAAAGGCGCGCGGCTGCGACGAAACCAACGCTGGAGCAAACAAAGCGGACTGTAGTGGTACTGAGGCTAATGGAATCCTTGTAGCAGGACTGAGGCCACGCCGATTCAAAAGGAAGCGTGCAGGTGACTGGCAACGAAAGGTCAGGCCGTTTCTGGTGCTGACGATGTCGTGCTGATGTGCTGGCTTCCCGCCGATGTCCGCCGTCTTCCAAAAGCCGGTCTGGTTTTTTCACGTCGGCATCATTCTCACAGCTTTGCAAACAGTTTTTGACCCGCTCATGTGGCTTTTAAAAGCTTAAAAGAACCGAAATAACTTTTAATTTAAATCTGGGCTTGCGAAATCTAACTCATGGACACCTTGACTAGTTGTTCCAGGAATTATTGTTTCTTTAACAATACGACATTTCATGTGCGCATTGCGTTTTTGTTGTGCAAAATGCTGATTGTGAACCACGGAATACATCGATGTTGAATGCTAATGGTAGAGATCGAAACATGTTTGGTTTGTTCATGTAGTGTATACCTATAGAAGTGCTCAATTAGAAAACAACGGATTGTGGTGAATTTTCAAGGTTTTCGGAATTCTGATAAAGGCTTTGGGGATAGCTTTATCAAAGATCGACACCGTCGATTCACCAGAAAGGAGATTTCTTATCAATATTTTCACCATTTCCAATCGATACTCGTATAGGACAATATTATAATTTAATTTCGGCTACGAGTACAAAAACAGTACGAGGTGTTTATCGTAGGCTGACCAGCCATATTATAGGGTCGAAAAGCATTTGCAGAGAGAAAATCGTCGATGTTAAATTAAAACACCCAATATGGCAACCGAAAGTTCAGATAAATCAACCCCCAGTAAACATTCGCAGGAATCCAGGTAATGAGAACCGTTATTGTCGTAGCAGTAAGAATGACGAATGGCTTCACTTGTCGCCGCGTAATTGCCGAATGCCGCACCATCCCAGGTGACCTTTCTGATCCACCGGCTGGATTGAAAGCCTGCCGTTCGCGTTTCTTCAGCCACCTTTTGAAAATTATATGAACATAAACAGCTAAAACCAGAATACAAGGAACGGCACGGTGGAGCACGGCAACGATGCGTCGCCAAATCAGTATCCCTCCGGCACCGGGCTGGCAGCCAGTTGGCTTAACCGGAGTACTGTAATAAAAGAATTCCAATATGAACCTGGCAAACTGCGGACCGTGGACGTATGCCACCACTGCCAGGCATAATAAAACGGCCATCTTGGTGTGATGGCGTTGCCGGTATGAGACGGGATATGTGATCGCCCACAGGCGGTTGATGGATATGAGAACATGGACGAACACAGGTATCTGACTGATAACAAACTGGAAATAGGAATACGTGGCACACACGGCATGACCACCGGGCCACACGCCCGTGACCGCGCTGTAAATAGCCAGCGGGCGCACGACGATTAACCATAAAACATTCCCGAGGAGATGGCGATTAGGTAAATGGTAAAGGATGTGACCCGGGTGTTCGGGAGGAACTGCAGAAATAACATGATGGCATTGCAGATAAAGGATGCGCAGGAAATGAAGGTTGATGCTAATAGTAATGGAGTCCAACCGGGTTGTGCGGAGGCTGGCTGATTGGCGTTCTGCGCCGTAGTGTTGTTGAGGAAAGTCATAATATTAAGCTTCTGCGATAGTATTGCTCAGTTGGGAAGATTATGTCGTAGTTCGTTACAACGCCTGCATGCAGCTCTAATATAAATTTCGTAAAAACTTTGTCACAGCTGTTCTGTTACTCAACGCAATAACGGGGGCAGTCGGGTGGAAGCGGGCCTATCGGAAGCTCGAACCGGTGAGGCATACACCTTCGATTTCGCATATGGCGCCGATCACGCGCCGCCGGCCTGTTGTACGCGCAAAGGCCTAATTTCCAGTTTTTCGTACGGAATTTCCACAAAAATTTAATGATGTTTATAAACCGATTAAAACATCAAGCTAATTAAATTATGAGCACCGCGAAGTTACAATAATGTTTACAAAATGATTAATTAAACTGTTAGGCTGCTTAAATTATTAAGCTTGATGAAGTCAGCATAATGCTTTCAAACTAATTGAATTATTTAGCCAATTATTAAGGGAGACTGCACCCACAAAATGGCATGCTTCGGAAATGGTTAAAGGTATTGCTTTACAGATCCAGTCTGGTCACAGGGCAATTCCATCGGAAGACTGCATCTCCTGAAGACAGACAGTAGTTGGTTTCTCGAATCGAAGCTTGCACTGTATAATACGACACCCAAAATATTGTGATAGGAAATGATACAGATCTAATTACCGGTAGATTCCAAGAACGAATGCGTCATATAAAATCAATAAAATCATTGTTATAACAACGACTATGCAGAACTGGAAACCTGGAACATTCGGTTTTCGTATTCTGATATATCGAGATCTACTGGCTAAATATTCAGGAAGCTCCACCATGTAAGGTGAGAGGGTGGTCGGATGTCTACCGGGTGAAACTCCACGTTAGCATCCAAATGCCGTTCTGGGACTTGCATCCCTCTTACAGCCATGCAAACAGTTTTGACCGGTTTATGTGATTTTAAGCTGGAAATACAGGACTTAAAATAATTTTAAGCTTGAATTTGGCTTAAGAAATCTAGCTCCTGGACGCTGGACAGACTTAGGTAATAGTTGTTCCGGAATTATTCTACTGAAACCGAAAAAAGGAAAAGGCTTAAAGGAACAGTCAACGAATTAAAGTTGCATGCTGTGTAAAAATTTGTCTGCTAGGTTTCTTGCGCGTTGCATGTTTGTTTTGCAAAATATCGAATACACCGTTGCTGAATGCCAATGCAATAGGTCGAGAACTGTTTGGTATGTAGTACAACTGTACATGTGCCATTGTAATAATATGTATTTATGAGAATAATAAGAGCATCTGTGTACTTGTGCAAGCTCATACTACGTAAATAATAATATTAAACAGTTCTCGATGTACAAGCGAAACATAACACGTACCGCTGCTTTTCACATTTTTACAATACCTGATTGCTCAGTGACTCGAATCGAAGAATGTGCGCAAAACGTATGAACAACATTTAGCCGAAAGCAGATTTGAACATGCTTTTCCGTAAATTAAATAAGACAAGGAGTACAGAACCTGTCATCTCCCGTAATTTATAGTTATTTGTAATTATTCCACTAAAAAGGAAATTTTTTATATCAGCATTTCCGATCGATACACGTGTCGCACAATATACAGTGTAATTACAATTTCGCATACAAAAACAGTACGAGGCGTTTATCGTAGACTGACCAGCCATATCATAGGGTCGAAAAGCATCTGCAGATGGTACATTATTGCCTGAAAATTAGTTACCCAATATGGTATGCGAAAGCCCAGATAAATCAACCCAAAGTAAACATTCGAAGGAACCCAGGTGAGGAGAACCGTTATTGTCGTAGCAGTCAGAATAACGAAGGGCTTCACTTACCGTTGCCGTCGCTTAACTGTCGAACGGGGCACCATCCCTGGTGACCTTTCTGACCCGCCGGCTGGATTTATAACCTGCCGTTCGCGCCTTTGCCACCGTTTGAAAATGATATAAACATGAATAGCTAAACCAGAACACAGGAACGGCGCGATGGAGTACGGTATCGATGCGTCGCCAAATCAGTATCCTCCGGCACCGGGCTGGCAGTCAGTGGGCTTAACCGGTGGACTGTAATAAAAGTATTCCAATACGAACCTGGCAAACTGCGGAACGTGGACGTATGCCAACACTGCCAGACATGATAAAACTGCCATCTTGAAGTTGTGACGTCGGCGGTATGAGACGGGATAAGTGATCGCCCACACGCGGTTGATGCATATGAGAACATGGACGAACACGGGGATTTGGCTTTCCACAAACTGGAAATACGAGAACGTTGCACACACGGCATAGCCGCCGGGCCAGACGCCCGTGACCGCGCTGTAAATGGACAGCGGGCGCACGCCGATTAACCATAAAACATTCCCGACGGAGATAGCGATGAGGTAGTTGGTAAAGGATGTGAACCGGGTTTGCGGGAGGAGCTGCACAACTAATACGATGACATTGAAGAGGAAGCATGCACAGGCAATGACTGTTGACGTTAATAGTAGTGGAGTCCAGCCGGGTGGTGTGGAGGCTGCATGACTGGCGTTCTGCGCTGTAGTGTTGTTGAAGAAAGTCATAATATTAGGCTGCTGCTTTAGTATATTGCACAATTGGGAGTATTATCGTAGTCCGATACAGCGGTTGCATGTAATTAGTATAAATTTCACAATAACTTAAAAGCTAAAAGAATATTATTTATTGAGTATATCTCGAAATCGGAAAAGCCCAATGTTCTACACTCGCAGTTCTGCTCATTGTTACAACCCACGAGTTTATATAATCCATTCGCTCTAGGGTAGGAATCTAATTTGACCGGTAAAATTTGCTATCACAATGTTTTGAGTATCGTATTGCAAAGACAAATGTTGGATTCGAGAAACCAGTTACAGCTTTTTTTTAGGAAATGCCATCGTGAGATGAAGACCCTGTCGCCAGACTGGGTCTGTAAAGGGATACCTCTAACGATTTCCGCAGTATGCCACTTTGTCGATGCTGTCTACCTTAATATTCACCTTAATAATTTATCAGATTCAAAGCTCCATGCCGACTTCCTCATGCTTATTAATTTAATCACCTTAGAAGTTTAATCAGGTTGTAAACATTATTCCGACTTCGCCATGCCGAATAATTTACGTAGCTTAATAATTTAATCGGTTTACAAACATCGTTATTCTTACTTAAGCGTCATTGATGACTCATATTTCGCCAAGGACAACTACTCGCACGACATGGGGTTGACGTGTGGAGAGGAGTACGTACGAGGATTCCACCGTACATCCACTGACTGTCCGCCTTTACCTGCAACACGGATATCAGTTAATCAGTTCTGTGATTCGTTACTCAGTTATGGCTTAGCGGTGTATTTGATGTTTACTTCTTTTAGTCTATAAATATTCATGTCGTCTCTAATATCGGTAGCAGTCTTGGATTTCAGATTTCGAGACTACTTGCTTTTAACTTTCCTGAGTTGTGCATATGATTGTGTGTTAGCGGAGTAAAGCATCTTCTGTGATTATCGACGTTCGTAATTTGTATCGGATTATAGCGTGGTAAACACGGTATGCTCGTACTACGTCCGACCCGCATATGTAACGACCGGAAGTTAGGAGTATCCGGCACAATTGCTTAGGGATTCCAGATTCTTCGTGTTCCTGATAGTTTCCTCCAGTTTCTATTGTAACAGTTGATTTAAGAGTTGCTCTACCGATTGAGTCGTGGCAGGGAAGTGGTTAGTCTCTTACACTAAACCGTACAGAGTCTCTTCACACGACATGGCGCCCACCGATGGTTCGTGATTTTCCGATGTTACAGTAAAATCGTGGATGGAATTTTGATGGTGGTTTGAGTGTTTGAATGGTCCGTAGAAAGGCGTTGAACCGCAAAGGTACGCCGAAGGAGGTCAGCGTTCCTGATCTGGCCTAGGGTTTTATTTCAAGCGTGCTTCCACGCATTGGGTGTGCTTCCACACCGGGCTGAGCTTCCTCGCCCAGTAATTTAATTGATTTAATTCGGACCGAAATTATTGCAGTGAAAAGTAGTCGAAACCTTAAAAGTCGGCTACGGTGTTAAAAGAAAGAAGAGAAAAGTGGGTAATTTCCGGGTTAGCTGCGCAAAGCAGTAACCGCGGTGAATAAAGTGTAATCGCAGTGTCAGTGTGCCTGGCCTGCAGTCAGTCAGTAGCTGTAGATTACATCAGGGCTAAAGCCATTGTAACCGGCCAGCCTAGATAAAATCTTCAGCAGTGCAAACAAAAGGCAGCCGAAATCGGTAGCCAAATCAGCAGCCAGCAGTGGCGGCTAAAACGTAAACAAAACAGGCAGTCGGTGACTGACCTGCAGCAGTAGGAATTAAATAAAATAAAATTGTGGTGGAAGGCCGCAAAGGTCGCCCACAATAATTAATAGGAATTTACTGCATACCGTTTCAAACCTAAAAGGAGGAACGGGAGCAGAAATTAAAGGCGGCAAAAGCGCTGCTGTATTTTGGCACAATCGCCGAAATAAAGGAAACAAATTGTAGTTTAATTGGGGAGTTTAACCGCAAAGGTTAACGACCAATCTCGCGATACAGCTACACCATGTCGGATACAGGGAAGAAAAAATCGAGGGCGATCATAAAGATTGACCCGAAAATTCTTGCACTGTATGCGAAAGGACCGTATGATGCATCGAATCAGAAAAGGTTCAAATTTAACGTGGATGTAATTCCACTGGAATTGATGTATCGGGAATTGGGCATTGAAGTGCCAGATATACAGTATTGCGGGAAACCTTGGGTTCAGTATCAGGAAGATCCAACATTACCACAATATCAAAGGAAACGGCCCAATTATATCAAGAATTGGTTAACGACAGATAGGTGTATTCCCGAACCGTACATTAAGGAATACGTCACAGATGAAGAATTTAAGGCAGCTGCCCAGCGTGCACTGGAGAAGGTGCCTGAATTCAAAAAAGAAATTGAAGCCAGGAAGCAGCTAGCGAATCAGAAAGAAAAAACACCGCAGGGTTCAGAACCGTCAACCCGATCCGCAAAGGAGCAGGTTGCAGATACAGTCATAAATCAGGAAGAGAAGTCGGCACCAAAGGAGGCGCCCTCTCAGCCTGATATAGGGAATGGGAATGAACCAATCTCGGTGGGAAGTTTAATTGACTTTAATGAAGCAATGATGGAAACAGAGGATGATCACTCCTCTGATTATGAATCACCAGCCAGTAAACTGGATGACGTGTCTGACTTACCAAGGATGAAAATAGTCCGTACAGGTGATTCCACATTTCACGCATCACAAGTGGGATTGCAGGGATTCCTCACAGATAAAGATTTTGAATTTACGGATGAAGAATTCATGGAGCAGGCCGCTAGTGTCGATGACAGATTAGCTACAGCCACAACAGAAAAAGATTTGGAGAAAATTGCACGAGAGTCACTTCCGTTTCTCCTGCGTGGAATCCGGAGAATAGTGGCACAGGCAAAGATAAAATTAGATTCCATTGGTGAATCTAAGCGTATGGATCAGCTTCTACAGGAAGAGAAACAGGCAAAATTAAAATTCCAGTCGGACTTTAACGAGATGAGAAAAAGATGTGAAACGGCTTGTAAAGAGCGGGACACTGCACTCTATAGAAACCGTTCACTGAATGAGAGTTTGGACAATTACCGGGAAAACGCGGCAAAGGACAAAAAAGAATACGAAAAATTATTGGAGGAATACCAACAATTGAAAGACGATAACCGCAATATGGAGAATGCAATGGAGGAACTCCGGCGGGAGTACGATGCAATTAAATCGTCCAGAAATTCAAAGGTTGATCAGCAGGCAAACGCTGACCTGCAGAAACAAAATCACAAATTAGCAGAACAGGCGAGTACGTTGCGTAGGGAGTTACAGCAACAGAGAGATGCCTACACGGAACTATCAAACAAAAATCGACAGGACACGAATTTAATTGAATCATTGCGGAGGCAGGTGTCGGAGGAACAAAAGCGAATTAATCCAGATGTGGATTATGTGGCACAGTTACAGGAAGAACTGGCCATGGTTAAATCTCAGAACGAAATGTACCTGTCCTCGTCAAGAGCGGCAACGGCGGCTGTCTCTAAGGACAGAGAAGAAACATTGTTGGCAACAATTGAGCAATATAAGGCGGAAATTGCTACAGAAAAAGCGGAAAAGGAAAAATTACAGAAGGAACGAAGAGTAAATAAAGCATGTACAAAGTGTGCCGAGTTAGAAAAGGAAGCGAAAGAAGCGCAGGCTGCAGCTTACCTGAAACAGACGGAAGTGGATCGTCTTAGGACGGAAAGTGATCAGTGTAGGATAACTATCCACAATTTACAGCAACATTTGCACAATGGGGAAGCTGCGTATGCTGAATTGCAGGAAGAAGTACGGCATTACCGAAACCAGGCTCAATATGCTGCAAGGGAAGTACATTTTGAACCGGAAGCGCCGGTGGGTACGGGGGATGATATGCCCCTGACACATAACGATCGCCACGATCAGCAAACTTTTGCCCCGTCGGAAGTGAACCCGTCATATACTCACCGTGAGCCCAGCGCGGCACAGTCGTCCAAATCAGTTAAACGGTCAGAGAAACCAGCAGAGGTTACTAAAACAAAGGAAAGTTTCATTAAATTAAAGAAAAATCCGCCCACTATTTTAAGAAAAGAAGTGTTGCAAAAGCACACTATTGAAATGGAAAGGAAAAAGACAAAGAGTACCCGTCGCAGAGAAACAGATGAGGATGAAAGTGATGAAGAGGGAAAGAGTGATGACGAACACCGTCGTCCGCCGAGTGCGACAGAATCAACTTCCTCTGGTTCCTCCCAAAGAATTATTTACAATGATCCACGGGAACAAAGACAACGGGAAACGGAAGGAAAAATAGTGGACATTTTGGAGAAATTAACCGAGAGAGGCACGGATAAATCAGAATCCGGCATGAAATTACAAAACTTCGATGATTCCCGGCCAGAACGGATACAACAATGGTTGATTTCCGTTGATCAATGTCGTACCACAAATGGGTGGAATGACAAGCAGACATGCAGAGCAATTTCCGGTGCATTTAAAGGACCGTCCTACGTTTGGTTTGCAGACCTGTATAAAGATAATAAAACAAGAACTTGGAACGAATTTTTTAAGCCCGCTATCATTAAGCATTTTAACGGTGCGTCCTCTAAGGCAGAAATGAGAAGGGCAATGAATAATCGACACTGTCAAGTAAATGAAACAGTGCGCTCATACCTGGACAGTTTCCTTATCTGGTTTAAGGAGCTGAGAATACAGGAAGAAGAGAAGATTGAAGTCCTTCTGGAAGGTCTGAAAAAATATAGAAAAGGATGGTACAGGACAATATACCAAGACAGACCGGAAACGTACGAAGAGTTTGAATCGCAGTTACAAGACTGTGAGAAATTACAAAAAATACTGGATGGTGATAAAAAGGAGGATGAACCTCAGCAAAGGGTAACAATTCGAGAACCGCGGAGTGCGGGAAATGAACCAGAAAATCGTACCGGTCGTGGTGAATTCCAATCACGTGGAAATTATTACTCGACCAGAGGAAACCGTGGGAATTATCGTGGAGGATACTCCAGGCCGTACTTCGGTTCGGGTAATTATCAGAATGTGCAGACAGAAAGTCAAACGCCGCCGCCGCCGCCGCAGGCGCAGCCTATCCCAGTTCCGAACGTATCCCAGCCGCAAGTACAATATATACCGTATCCGGTGTATCAGCAGCCACAAGTAATGGAAATGCAACCAGTGCAGTACGGGCAGTCATTCCCTCAACAACCGATAATGCAGCCTCAGCAGCAATCCCAGATGCAGGCTCAACCGCCAGCCCCAGTGCAACAAATGCAGCCCACGCCTCCACTGATGCAGAATTTCCAGAATTTCCGGCCGAACGGACCTGTAAATAACAACGGTGGATTTAATCAGGGTAATTTCCGACCAAATAATTACGGGAATAATTTTCGCGGGAATAATTTCCAGCGGGGCGGAAATAATAGCAATAATTATCGGCAGCCGTTTCAAAATAATCAGAATATTAGGCAAAATACCCCGCAGCCTAATCAGGTAGAAGTCGCACCGTTTGACGAACGTAATGTAGTTAAAGAAAAATGGGCGAATGCCCGGGGAGTAGAAATCTGTTTCCGTTGTCATGCGCTACACGCAGCAGCATCGTGTAGAAATCCGCTAGCTATTCCCAGGCTTTATGAGCCAACACCAGAAATTTTGAACAGAGCTAATGCGCCACAAATAAACATGATGGAACTTGACTTACCTGCGGGTTTAGATATTCCTCCCATCCAGTGTAATACAGTGGAAGTGGTGGACGTAAATCAATACCCATTGGCGGATCATGTGTGCTTAATGCCGACACTGGACGCACAGGCGTGGTATTCCGTGATTGATGTGAACTATAAAAAAATCAAAACGATGATAGATACCGGTTCCAGTATTTCTGTAATGTCTTATAAAATGGCGAAAGATATGAACTTAAAAATACACCGGTGTCCAGATCATATTCAGGGAAGAGTGGTACATACAGCTTACCAAGGACGGCAAGTGATCGAACCAATGTCGGTGTTGGTCACTATTCACGAGTTTGGTATGGCATTTGAACATGCCCTGCTGGTCAGCTCTAATTTTGACCGGGATCACATTGTCCTTGGTCTGGATTTCCTGGCAACTAAGCCGTTTATATTGGATATGAACACGATGACTTGGAGACTCTCCCGTCGTCATCCAGAAGCGCCAGATTGGCACCCACGGAAAACCCACCACATGGCAGATATTATCCGGGCGCATCATTTCGACCCATTAATTCCGCCTGGTGTGAAACCGTCGCCGTCTATCCCAGCATTAATGCTTACAGAGAGAATCGGCGTCGCAAAGGAAGCACAGTTTGTGCCATACGAATCAGCTCACCTGATTTTGGCAAAAGCGAAGCCGGAAATATGCCTAATGCATATTCAGAAAGCAAAGGAAGAATGGCCGCGGCCGCCGAAACCGGACAGTTTAGCAAAACCAGTCCGGTGACATGGCCTCACACAACATGGCGCCCAAACCGATGCCACCCGGATCCGATAAAAGGGATAAGGAATTCTTGGAAGAAGCTGTAAAGGAAGCAGTCAAAGGATATGTACAGCCAAAGATAACAGAACCTGTCGTACCGGCAATGGAAGTAACTCCCAGTCCAAGTCAAGTTTGTGGGGGAGGCGGTGAGCCGCAACAGAAAAGTAAGGAGAACAGGAAAAAGGATAAAAGGCAGCAGCAGCCAGTTTCGACAGTGCCCAACGCATCTGAAAAAGAAATGACAAATAAAACGGGGCGCTGTTTAGCGATAAATGCTAGTCAAGTTTGTGGGGGTGATAATAAACCAATTAAATCTCTCACCACGTTGGCAGCGTTGTTACACATTTTACCGGATGAACAGTATACGTTTGCGGGTTTCCCTAAAAGGACAAATAAAACGGTTGAATGCGTGGTATTCGGCAATAAGGTTCTCAACGTTGTACCGATTGATTTTACTCATCAACACGTCGATGAGACGCACGATCGGGAATATCCGCCACGCATTGCGAGAAACCCAGAATTGATGAGATGGATGATGCCGCCAACCAGGCCGCAGGACAAAGACAGGTTTCCGACAGAGAAAGAATTCCGGGATGTGGAATTCTGGAAAAAAGAGCAGCAGAACTGTATGGATAGTCGGATGTGGTTGAGGCTTTTAAATAGCCCGCAAAATGCCAGCACAAACTTTCTGAAGTACGAGTTGAACCGTTTACTCACGTTTGAAGGGTTAATCTGTCGTATCCCCGATCATGATGGTCAATGTCCGCGAATTTATGTGCCATTTCAGTGGCGGGAGAAACTAATTGCAAAATTCCACGACCTGTTAATTCATAATCAGGTCTACGGACCACGGGAAAAATTATATCCTTATCTCGTAAAAATTTTCTATTGGCCGGATATTATTATTCAGATTGAACAGTACGAAAAAGAATGTGAAGTGTGCCGTAATTCAATGAATCTACGACAGCATTTTATGAGTACGCACCGTACCGAACATTTAGCCGCACAGGAGAAGAAGAAAAAGGTTACGTTTTCTCCGGAGAATCCTGCTCCGGCTGGTGAGTTTGAAAATGGCAGGTTTATATCTGAGCCAAGTATGCAGCCAATTGACATGGGAAGAGTTCCGGTCTCCTATGAGGATAGACAGGCGGAGAAGCAACAATTAACACAAGAGCAAGCGCTGTCAAAATTACCGTTCGGTTTGGATATCTCGGCAGTGCGGCCGATGGCCAAATTAAGTCCAAGTGATACGGTAGTATTTTCTGGAGCTCCGCCGGATCCGTCGGTGGCATTTCATGGCCAAAGGAAGAAGATAATTCCAGACTGGAGTAACCCAGAAATCCAGTTGAATCAAGCTGCAATAGCAGATGTCAGTATCGAAGAGCAGCACCGGATATGGAATCAAATACAGCAGAATAACATGGTCATTCCGCCGCCAGTGGAATTCGCGGACAATTCATTTCACTCAGGAATTTTCAGCCCAGTGGAATCACAATCGGATGATCAGGCAGGCTTTGTGCGTAGAAAAAGGAAATCGGGTGCAAGCCGCCGCCGAAAACAGTATCGCATACAGCAGCAGACGGTAAAGCAGTTGGCAATGGAAAGCCAGCCACCGCCGGAAGTGGTGCGTCATAGCTTGCCTAAAAGATCGCAGGATGTACGGGAATCGACGGAAATCCCCGCTTGTGTGTACACGAGATGGTGTGGAGCCGGCATACAGAGAGCACACATTCAGCAAGTAGAAGCAACTACAAGTCAACCAGAAAACAGTGCATCACACGACATGATACTACCAGAAATGGATATTTATAGTGTTGAGCCGGAACCTGGCCCAGTGGAATTCTTTAAGATGGAATTATTTCCGGTTTTACCCGTTATAATTCAGCCGCACAGTCAAGGAATTATCCGGGCAACGACGGATCTATCACCGGAAAGCCTGCAACGATTTAACGAGGCAAATTTGCAGACAAAGCCGTATCTGTACGAAGGGAAAATTCCCGAAAATAATAAAAACGCGCTACTATTTGATGGTGTCGTATCTTTGAATGAAAAAGGCAATTGCCGTGTATGCGTTATGAATGTATCTGATAAACAATTAATTTTAAATAAAGATACGAACCTGGGAAGTATCGTCGCCGTTGACGAGGTGTATCAGATTGACACACCAGAATATAATGAAAATTATCATGATGAATTCTGCCGCGTACCGAGGGATAATAACGGAGTGCCGGTACAGGAAAGAATATGTGAATGCCGTGCAATCCAGATCCAAAACGCAGTTCCAAATAACGCAGTTGATCCTGAAACAGAAGAGACATTTTCAAAATTAAAATCGGAGATATTTGTCCGGATAAACAGGCGTTAAAAGAAATTTTCTATAAAGCAAAAGCTGTACTGCCCACTAAAGCACGTCCGGTTGGATGCTGTACGATATATGAGCATTCAGTGGATACTGGAAATAGTGCGCCGGTACGGACGCCGCCGTATAGGACTTCGTTTGAAGACAGGAAGTGGTTACAGGCCAAAACGGCTGAAATGATAAAAGATGGGATAATCGAGCCTACAAATTCAGCATGGGGAAGTCCTATATGTATAGTGAAGAAAAAGGATAAATCCAGAAGACTTACGGTTGATTTCAGAAAATTGAATGAGCGCCTCCTTGGTAGTTCGTATCCACTACCACGCGTCGATGATATTTTAAATGCTCTAGATAAGGCGACAGTATTTTCGAAAATTGATCTAAAATCGGGGTTCTGGCAGATAAAAATTAAGCCAGAAGACAGAGCAAAAACTACCATGGTAGGAGAGGAATTTACCTTTCAATATAAGGTACTTCCGTTTGGGATGAAGGACGCGCCGTCCGCGTTCCAGCGTGCAATGGATTTGACATTGGCCAACATGAAGTGGCGCAATGTGCTCGTATTCATAGACGACATCATCGTGTTCTCTAAAAATTTAAAGGATCACATGCGCGATCTCGAGGAGTTATTCCTTCGTCTCCAAGAGTGTGGATGGACGATAAGTCCAGAAAAAACTGAGTTGTTTGTAAACAGTATCACTTTCCTTGGTCACACTGTAGATGAACATGGAATTAGTACGGACCCAGATAAAATTAAAGCCGTACGGGAATTTGGTCCAATTAAGGATAAGAAGGACATTTTAAGGTTTTTAGGAATGGTTGGCTATTATCGCCAGTTTATTAAAAATTTCCAAGAGAAAGCAGAACCATTACAGAGATTGATACCGAAAAAAGTTGAGTTCGAATGGGGCGATGAACAAATCAGATCAGTTGAGGAATTAAAAGATGCACTTACCTCGGCACCGGTTTTGGCTAGATATGACCCCGAAGCCACTTCGCGCGTTGTCGTGGATGCGAGTACAATTGCAGTTGGTGCAGTTTTAATGCAGTGCCCTAAAGGACAGCAAACGGAAGTTGCGTCTAACTGGAGGCCAATTGCTTATTTGAGCAGGAAATTAACTGATACACAAAAGCGGTTATATTTTCCTACGGAACTTGAGGCATATGCGCTAATTTGTGCCCTTAAAAAATGGCGGCATTATTTATCAGATTACCTGTTTGAAGTGCAGACCGATCATCAGGCCTTAGTATTTTTGCACAATATGAGAGACGCAGCGGGTCGTCTTGGGCGTTGGGCCCTGTACGTACAGCAATTTAATACGAAACCAGTTCACATTCCCGGAAAAGAGAACGTGATCGCAGACGCATTGAGCCGCAATCCAGGCGAGCAACCGGAACCAGCATCTGATGAGTCCGATATCGAATTTGACTATCGTCAGACATATCCGTTTGTCGGAGATGCATCCATGATCGAGTTGTGCTACAAAGTATTGGACAGGGAGTATCCCGATAAATTAATGGAAATAACGGCAATGTCGATGGAGTTAAAAGTAATTAATAAATTCGAGGAAGAAGCGTTTGACGCTAATAAAATACAAAAATTAGTACAGGATGAAAAGGCCGCGTACTGGGCTAATGAACAGTCGAGGGATGCACGCATCGTTCGTTGGAAATTATTACTAGAAAATAACAAGGAGAAAATGTCTGAGCATGAACGGTTACATTTAAATAAGTTTACAGTTCGACAGGGCGAAGTGTACTATAAATTCGAGTTAAATAAAAAGATTTATTATTGCATGTATGTACCTGTGCATCGTCGAGTTGATTTCCTGCGGGAAAACCACGATTCCCCGCTTGCAGCTCACCTTGGAGTGTTGGCAACCTATAAAAGAATTTATAAATATTTTTATTGGCCCCGCATGTACGAATCCGTGAGACAGTACTGTGCATCGTGTCATGCTTGCCTTGCTCAGAACACGCCGGCGACAGCCCCGGCTGGTCAATTACAAACGAATCCTACTGTTCCTCCTAGAATGGTATGGGCAATTGATGTTGCCCCGGCACTTCCCTCAACGGAATCTGGCAACAAAAACATAATTATTGCAGTTGACTACGGAAGCAAATACGTAGTCGCGGAAGCCGTTGAACGCAACGACGCAGCGACTTTGGCGTTATTCTTTTATCGCAGAATCATGACTGTCTTTGGAATGCCTGCGCACATAACGTCTGACAGAGGAAGTAACTTCATGTCAGAGTTATTTCGGGAATTATTAGCGCTTTCGGGTGTAGCCCACGCTCCCACAGCGTCTGGCCACCAGCAGGGCAATGGTCTTGTTGAGAAACGTGTCGGAGAAATTAAAAAGAGCATTAGCGAAATACGTAAACGAAAAGCAAAATGATTGGGACGTATTTTTGCCGGCGCTCACAGCGGCCTTTAATGCTAAAACTGTTGAACGAACGCAACACTCACCATTCTTTATGATGTATGGACAGGAAATGCGGCTTCCCATGGCGAATTTCCTTCCGTTGGACGAAGACTTTGTGGTACCTGCGCACGTGTATGTGCAGCAGATGCACCGCGGCCTTGGTGAGGCATTGGAGATAGTGAACGCCGAAGAATTCAGGAACAAACTAAAAGATAAAATACGATACGACGTTAATACTTCGGAGGTAAAATATAATCCCGGTGATCACGTGTTAGTCTATGTACTACACAGAAAATTAGGAAAAAATCCCAGTTTAATGCCTAAGTGGACCGCCGGTTGGGAAGTAGTTAGGCAAAGTAGCCCCGTTCATTACGTAGTGAAAAGCAATAAAAAAGGGAACGTTAAGCTAGATACAGTACATGTATCTAGATTAAAACCTTACTGCTTCCGTGACGTTGATGCCATTTTGGCAGACGAGCGTCCCTTGAAATTGCTTTCGTGCATGGAGAAAGAATGCCCCGATACGATAGAGGAAGCTCCGGCTCCTCCGCCCGTGTTGCCGACGCCGGAAATGGCAACTTCGCCCCTTGATAAGGAATACGCCGAATATTTAGAGAAACAACAGATGGCCCCGGTGGTTCGCACAAGATCAGGCCGAGTCAGTAAACCCGTGGTGAAATTCGCCGTTGAACATGCAAAAAGGAAACGTGATCGAAGCGTCGACAAATTTGTTGAAAATAATGTCGTAAATAAAGAAGCAGAGCAACCGAATGCATCCCAGATGATGATAACAGTGGAAGATCGTCAGGTTCCGAGTAAGCGTATCAAATCGGAACCTACGGCATCACCACAATTAAAAGAACAGGATAAAATACGTTCTTCACATGACATGGCCCCAAACGATGCAAAATTACCCACCAACATGCCACTGAAAACTGACATATTTTGCGGAATATTTGAAACGGAGGTGAATTGTACGGAAAGCAAACCAGAGCAGACGGGTAAAATGAGTGATATTGTAACCTTACCGGAAACTCCAGATTGGGCTAAGCCAAAAGAGCAGTATTGGCCGATTGGACACATAAACGATGATATTCTGGAGCGTCCCGAGTTCTGGCGTTTCCGTCAGTCCGAATGTTCTGACGTGCAGATGTGGAAGGCGCTGGCCGATGGCGTCCTGGAAGATAATTCTCGATATGTTCAGCAACACCTACCGAACATAATTAATAAGAGCGGATATATGTGCTATGTTGATAAATCGCCTGAGAAAGTACACAGAATAATTGTACCATATCAATGGCGTACATTATTACTCGAATCGGTACACTGGCGATTGAAGCACAAATTTTTCAGTAATGTGCGGGTGCTGGACTATATCCTTTATGAGTTGCGGTTATATTGGCCGGAAATTGAAAGCGAAGTCTTACAATATGAAGAGGATTGCGTGCATTGTTGGAGCAGAACAAGTGAGCGGAAATAAAATCAAGTTAATTAGGTACACGGTACCTGTGTAAATATTGTACATGATTTCATCTTTTAATTCCCGTCAAGTTTCAGCGTTTTACCTGTATATACTAGATTAATTAATGCGTTATGGGCGCATGGTGGTTATACTGAATTCGAAAACGATATGGTACTAAGAAGTACGTACAAAATCGTACAAGTGGGCATTGGACAGTAGGGCCGAAGCTCATATAATATTATCAAATAAACTCCTTGAATTTTACCATATCCGGGTTGGAAGTTGTACGATAAAATGTTGAATTAGTTACTCGAGAAAGGCGCGGAAAAGCCAGTTTAAAATTAACGACAGTAGCGTGTGAATAGTTTTCACTTCCACTTTTGATCTGCACAGTAACTTTTACCTGAAAACACGATGAATCCTCGTAAGGATCAAGAGGCCCCGGCTGATGGCAATCAAACGGCAGGAAATTGGCCTGAAATTCAGCTGGATAGTGAATCGGAAACTGATGGTGACGAAATGCTGGAGGAAGAATCGCCCAGCTCTGCATTTGAGTCGGATAGCGGACAGGAAACTGAGGAGGACGAATACGAATTGCCTCCAACGGATAAGGATTTTGCTCGTGGTGTTGGCAACTACCCAAAGCCACATAAAATCATGAATGAAGGAACCAAGGATGAATACATTACGATTCATCCAGATACTCGCATTTACATTGGAGAATTGTGCATCCAGGCTGGATGCGTGATGTCCGTCAAGAAATTCAACGAATACTTGGCTACGCTGAATTTCGAACATCCAGCTGACAACCGCATATGGCGTTTTCTGTGCACCGATCCGAAGAACGCGCGGGAGATTGGACATTTGGCCTATGAATTACGCCGAAATCACAACATTAATATCGTGAAATATCCGGTTTTCACGATCTCTGCAGTCGGATTGGACGCAGGAGAATTGGGAGACAATGGCGCGACAGAAACTTACGAGCAAATGCTGGCTCGCGTCGACAACCAAGCAACCCAGCCAAGGGATGAATTCCCACTTCAGGATGCTGTTATCCTGCAGGATCAGAAGCAGCGTGGCACTAAACGAGGATATGACTCGGACTGAGAGAGTTCCACCAGATGGGCAATGAACGGAATGGAAACCTGTGACAAAAAATAGTAGTTTGCATTGCAAATTCATGTTTGGTGTTAACGGTACGTCGCACACGTTACTGAGGTCTTTATGATGGTTTTGTACTTACGTTTCATCCGATATCGATAAATTCTCGTAGATTTATAATTGGTGTTTTAAATAAATTGGAATGGTAACCGGAAACGTCGAATTAAGTCGAAATAAAAAGAATTTAAAATGAAAAACTCGAAATATTGCAAGGGCGAATGACGAAACCACAACAAACTGGCAACTGGCCAACCACCCTCAGTAGTGACTGCTTAGGGCAGTTAGAAATCGAAAACATGCAATTTCTTGCACGCCTCAGTTTCACACATTAGAAGTTCTGTTTATTGTGCTGAATTTGAGCATTCCCGAATTTTCGTTAATTCTTATTGCTTTAAATCTTTTAAAATATAAATACGGTGCAGTTTAAAATGGAGAACATTCCAATGCTTGACGAAGCCCAGGATTCGGAGTCAGAACACACAGAGCAGTGGAGTTTTCAAGAGTGGCTTCAATCGGAAGTAACTCCGATTGAACGAGAAAACCCCAGCGAGATTTGGCTTCGGAAAATGCTGGATAAAGCCAGAGAACAAGATTTGGGATCCAGCGACGAAGAGAAATCCCTCCTCACCCAGAATTATTTGTTGAAAGCGCCGGAAGTGGACTCGGATCACTTCTGTAGCTTTCCGTTTCGGATGTTGGAAGCGCGTGCAAATCTGCAACAGACACAGCGTGATTTGGTTGCTGCGGGCAAGTGGTACTCCAAGGAGGAGGCAGAAGATTATGCTCGAGCCGTGCAGACGCTGGACACAATGCAGCGTGGTGCAGATCTATTCGCGGATGATCGGACCCGCATGGTACTGAAGCGCAAACTCGAGCGCCTGGAAACTCAACTGACCGAATACCTCAAACAGGAGAAGGAGAAACAAGAAGCGGAAGAAGTCGCTTGTGGTAGGCTCTGTGTATCTACTTAAACCAAGTTAAAATCTAAGCCTACTGAAATACGGATTTACGCATATGGATTATATAAGGATTTAATCACGTCGTATTTAATAGACGGGCCCTCGCCGGAAGTAGTGGCTCAACAGATGGCCAAAGCCGCCGCCAGTGTTCAGTATTGGCGTGCGCACCTCCGTTGGGCAGCTAGAAAAGCAGCTGTGCGCCTGGCTTATCGGAAATGTCCAAAGAAGACAGAGGACACCAAGCAGACGGAGGATAAACCGAAGGAGCTATCAGCTCCAGTTTCGATGATAATTCCTCCGCCACCTCCGACGCTGAAGCCGAAGAAACTGAAGAAGCTTCACGCCCGTCCAGTCAGCCAATACAGAAATGCTGAGGAAGTGGACGCAGCCGTAGCAGCTATTTTGAGACAGCCGCGGGAGAAACAAGATCGAAAACAACTCCGTTGGCTGACACAGCAGTATATCCGTTTAGCGGGCGTTCCACGCTAAATTTTCACCATATAATTACAAGTTTTGAATCTTTAAACCCGGGAATTGTAAACCTTTAATTTTATTTGTTTTAACGTACCGATGATTCAATTGTGATAAATTTGGATCTTCAGTTATTTTGAGTGATTTCGTGGAGCACAAAGCGCGCGTGAATTGTTTTGAGAAATGGAATTTCGAAATTTGAATTAAATTAATATTTACGTTGTAAATTGACGGCCATATATCGGAAATAAAACGCGGATTTCACTCTGTCGTAAGCGTAATATTAAGGGTGCAGCAGACTGCAATCCGCATAAACACTGCAACTCGGTAGCGGTTGGCAACTTCCGGTAATGTTCTGAATATATCCCAGAGTGATGCACTCAGCCCGAAACAACAGGAACATAGAGTCATGTTGCGGACATGATGTAAAATCGTACAATAGTTTAAGGAAGCGTATAAATAACTTCCGACAGGAAAATGTCTTCAATTCGAAAAAGGGGAACACCTCCGAGCACTATACTTAATAGTAACTGGTAGTAGTAAGGATGTCCACTCAAAACGCGAACAGTAAACCACACCAACAATTGCCCTTTTGGAAGTGTTTCAGTAGGAGCTTTAAAGTCTCCTCTTAAATTTAAAACATCTCCCAAGCTCAGCAATTATACAGCGCGGGAAGGGGAAGCTTCCATTAAGGACTTCCGGTGATATGACATACTGGTGAGCCGAGCTATTGTGTAGGGGTGAAATGGTGAAATGCTACCCCTGCATCAAATATGCTCATTCTAGAGTAAATATTGTTGTTTGCGCTCATCAAATCTTAAAATAAATTAATTTTTCATATTCTTAATATTTAATGACCAAAAGGAAGGACAGATCGTCAAAATTTGGATCAGAAACGGTGAACGAAGTAACGTGTATGTGTCGAGCCGAGTTACAGTATTGGGGTGTCACAGGCCCATGTCGGCATTTCTGATTGAGCACGTGCTCTTTTTGTGAGTACTTCCAGCAGAACTGAGTATTTCATTATTAAAATTAACTCGCGGAGTTTACGTAGCACATTTTCAGTTTTTGATTTTATTCTCAGCTTATTCAAAGTAATCATGTCTCGTGAAATTGTTGCCGATGAGAAAGTGCCAGAGACCATTAAACCGCTGGCAATGAAGAAGATACTCCGTGAACCAGAACTGCGCAAGATTCGTGAAGCTCCGGAACTGTATGCAGAGTCTTGTTGGAAGGAACCGTATGAGCCCGTAGCTCCAGTTCCTGTACAGGAATCAGACGTGGGAGACCTTCTTCAGTTTGATGATGAAGAAGTCACCGGGCAGAAGGAGCAGGCCCTATCAGAAGAGCAAAGCGCAAATGACACCGGGGCAGTACCAAGCAGCATGCCAGTGTCTAACGAATTCCCCGTCAGCATTGTTGGAGCAGTGCCAAAGCGCGTCTTGATTCTTCAACAGCATTTGCTGGAAGAAGAAGAGTTCCGCAAACGTGACGAGGAACCGGATGAAGACAAGCCTCGTCAGCCAGAACGACAGAGATGGGCAGCGGAACGATTACGTTTGCGACTGGCTGAGCAGCGTGGCGGAAATTACTATACCACCGCCAAACCGAAACAGAAGGATCTCCCTCTTCCGGACTGGCATGTCAAGTACACCAGTCGCATGACTCAGGAGCAGATTCAGCAGCTCACCTACGACAAATTCATGCGTATGTGTCGACGCCAGCAACAGGAACACTACGATAAGATCCTGTCTGGAAGCGGTCCGTATTGTGAATATGCTTATCCGCGGGTTTGGTTCTAACTAAAGGACTTGCGAACGTCCTCCTGGATGAATTTCATGGTATATCATTCTATAGCATTCTTGTGTTTATGAGTCTTTAACTTTTAATAATTAATAAGTCATGTTTATTTCCTTGGTTCCGAGAAAGGAGCATTCTGGTGTACTTGTATTCAGTTGTTGCCCCGTGTACAAATTTTATTGGAATTTTATTCAGATGGACTATATTAATATGGTGATTGCGTTTTTATTAGACTATATCAGAGTATTGGATGATGTGCGAATGTATTAAGATTTACGCAGTCGTCAGTCGGTTGATTGTAGTAAATATTAGCACGTACCAACCTGCAAACTCCCAGCGAAGAGGGTTACGAAAATAAGGTCTGACTGCCATGTGAGTAGCATACCAATTACGCAGAGGCGCTATAAAATACACACAGTTATCATATGGCTACTCAGTTGTTAAAATTACAAATAAAAATCATTATAACGGTGTAGTCGAATGGTAATCAATCCACTGGTTTGTCTGGACATCCATAGTTCGAATACCAGTAAAGGAAGAAATTTTGGGAAGAAAATTAGTTTTTGTAAATTTTTCTGTCGCAACACAGCCGGATATAATTTTGGCATTTATGAATTTAATCTAATAAATCCAATGCGATATTTTATATGAAACGAAACGGCGATATAACTTCACACTTTCCACGACATGGCGCCAGTACGATGGTCAAACTGATCACTAAGAATTACAAAATACACCGTAGTTCAGCTGTAGTAATGACGACCAGCTTGCGGTATGTCTACAGTTCGAATCCCACTGAAATAGAATATTTTGGGAATAAAAACCTATTTTTGCGCGTTTTTATACGCTAATAATGGTTTGAATGTTTGAATTGACAGTTACGGTGAATTTTGAAAGTGTTTAAAAATATGAATGCCGTAGTGGCCCAGTCGTAGTAGATTTTACCAGCCATGCCCAGGTCGCAGGATCTAACCCATATGCGGATAGAAATTTTGCAAATAAAGTGCTGAAATTTGAGTAGAAAAATTTATTTTTGGGTCTCTGTGTTGATGTACTAATTTTTAATGTGAATAATAAATTCCGGAGATAGTGTGGTGAATTATATGGAATAATACATGCAAGAATACTCAGTAGAGTTACGGCTAAATTATTATCACGATTTAATCCGAGAAATACATCGGCCGTAAAAGGGTGTTAAAATTATCCGCATGAGTACGAACAAATAAAGTCAGAAGTATGAGAACATCCGGAATAATGAACATCCTGTACGGTTATTTAGAAATAATCAGCAAATGCAGTATTAATTGGACAACAGAGCGGACGATTACGGAAAGGATTTAGCAGATTTCGCGGTTTTTCCGGTCTGCTCTTCATTCATCCGACGCTTCAAATTGTTCACGCTTTGTCCAGCATGCTTCAGATTGGTCCGTAGCGAATCCGCAATGGCATTTAAAACTTTACCAGTTTCAATTGCGTCCTTCTTTACGAGTTCACTGAATGAAGATACTTCAGTACGGGCGCGAGCAGTCTGTCGGACTTTAGCAGATTTGCGACCCGGCGTAGAATACTTGAAACTCAGCGCTACGGGCATAGCAGGGAAAGAAGAGCTCGTGGAAGGGCCGGTGTTGTTCGCCTGATCACTTGCAGCGCTCCCCAAAATTCCGGTACCATCCTTAGCAGTAGACCAGATGTCAACAACGGATAGATCACCGAAACCCTTGCACCCACGAGGACAATCGATAGAATGCGGTTTCATATCAATATCTGCAAGAAGAAAATTAGCAAATTAATTACTCGTTGCGGAAACGTGTTGAAAGTATGCTTTAATAAAATTGTAACGGAGCTGAATAATTAAAATTGAAATTTTAAGACTTACTTAGAGTTCGGCCGAATTCAGTGGATAGTTCTCCAGCTCCAATACTCTTCATTTTCACATCCACGCAGGGATGAATGAAGAGAGTCCCGTTAGCAGTCTGCAGTCGTCCTTGACGAATGAGCACCGATACAGCTCGTCGAAACTCCAGACCGAAATGTTCGATCTTTACGGCATACGTCGTCCGTAACCAGACAAGCAGTTCCAGACGATTCAGACCGTACCCAGCCTCTAACAGAATACCGGAAATAGCCATCCGCAGCTTGTATGGTTGATCCACAGTGAGACAGGAACGTCGACTGCGAAGACGCTCAGCTTCATTTAAGATGAAACGGCCGTCATAATTTAGTTGCTTCAGCAGGAAGCCTGTGGAAATCGCTTCCTCCAGATACAGCTTAACACGGGCAGGAATAAAGTCATCATGCAGGGAACAGAGGAAATCTTCCATCTTCGTTATGTCGACTAGTTCGTTCTTGAGGAAAGCATCTAGAAGGCGCACTTGTACAGCGGCTTTTAACGCATCATAACGTCGAGCCTTAGGAGTTTCTTGGAACTCCAGTGGTTTTCGAAGCATCGCCTCAATATCTCCACGAAGACGGCGAGTACCCATTTGATCGCCGCGCGCAGGATGATCTAAGCAGTACATTGCTTCAAATTTACACGAACACAGAAAGAACAGATTACGACAAACAGATAGCACGAGAAAAGAGGGAGACACAAATACAAGCGGATAAAATTCTACAGTCAAGTCGGAGAACCAGATTTTAAATTTCGAATTTTACAATATTGCCTATTCCGTAAGCTGTCGCGTGTCAACCGCACAGGTAGACAAACTACAGTGAGAGACCGAATGTATCCCAGCCTCTGTACGCCTTGTGGAGTACCCGCTTTTAACCGGTCACGAAACCCTTTAATCGTTGTTTCTATCCTTTAAATGGTAAAAATTTAATAAATTTCTATAAAAGGAACTTTTTCATGCATAAAAACTACCGGGAATAAGTCTCAGAACTAATAATAAGTGGATTTAAATAACCGGAAATGTGTGTCCGTCGTCAGACAACCGCCTATTGGTGGCAGTGCTGTTCAATCCAATCAGTTCAGTATTGAAGAGCACGCCGGTCGGAAATTCAGAATTTGAGTTTCTTCCGAGTTCTTCATTGCGCAAGTACCAAGCACCATGCATAATTGTGTGCTGGCAATTTAAGTGTTAATTTTATGGGTTGTTTGCCCCCATCCCTCAAATTAATTATGTCGCGACAAGCATCTCCTGAAATTCCAGAAGAGCCCCCTACTGCGCCGCCGTTTATTCCAACTAGACAACAGCGGGCGCAGGGCATTCATGTTCGTAATGGTGATCATCCCTTTGGATATCGCCCGGGAACTTCAGCGGACCTGTCAGCGGGCAGAGTGACCAGACCGCACGCTAGCCGATCATCCTTTGGCCCACAGAATGCAGCAGCAAATGCGGCGGATAATCAGCCATCATCGGCCGATACTGCTGAACGGAGTGCCCTGGTTCGAGGCAATGCGCGCCGCGGGACTTTTAATGAAACACCGGAACAGACGCACTGGCGTAATGCCCAGCCGTCGTCTTCGTCGTCGAACAGCAGCACCCCGCCGGGGAAGGTGAATCCTCGCATTCGCTTGATCGGTGCCTTTAGCCTGTCGGAAACGAGCTGTGAATCGGAGGAAGAAGATGGTGCAGGTACTGCAAGCGTGTCTGTCGACAGACAAAAATTAGTCAAATATCATTTTAAAATTTTCGCAGTTTTAAAATAAAGGTTATTTTATCGTCTAAACTTGTAGATTTATGAATGCTTTTGATTTTATAATTCATTACAACTTCACACGACATCGCTGCCCGCGATGGTTATTAAGTATTGATAGTTCGGCAGAAATTGAGATATTGTTTAACACATCTATTTTATGCGTATTACGCATATCGCACACTCACAAACACTGTTTTAAATGTGCAATGTGTCATTCTACAGTTAAACCACAGCCAGCAATGCGTCCGATGCGTCCTGGTTTTGCACGGCGCACAGGAGTTCCAGAGCGTCCGATCTTGCGCAGCCGTCAACCAGTATTGAATGCTGTGGGTTTGGGACGAGTTGACTCGGAATCCGAGCCGTCATCTGTGGACACGGTTATTCAGAAATTCCCGGATTTGGCCGTCGCTAAAGAATCCGATGATGCAGCAATCACTGAAGCCCAACACCCTGGCATTGATAAGGATGGTGAGTATTATTCACGGCTCTGGCTTTCGAAGTTTTTATTTTGTTCGGGAAAGCTTATGCACCGTTACGACTTTGCGAAATGGACTGAGAAATTATCGCGTGAATTATGTTGGGAATTACGACGACAGTACATTTATGTACATCCTGGTTTTGCTTGTATTCTTAAAGATTTATCCGAAAAGCAAGCGGATATTAAAGCGGACGCGCTGAAAGCAGCTGAATCGGATAGTGGAAATACCGGAGAATCAAGCACTGACAGTAGTGGTTTGCTGGATACGGAAACGGATAGCGGTTCCACTACAGATCACTCCACCAGTTCTGAAACCAGTGAAGAAACTAAAATGGAATGGGAGCGCCTTCAACGCAATAAAGCAGAGCGCCGGACTCGTTTTAACGATTTGATGGGCTCCGTTAAGCGCAAACTCGACGAAATGAATGGCGAAAGCGGAAGTAGCGCGGAGAAACCGAAGGTTGTTAGCATTCTCCAGCCTTTATCTATGACTACCAAACCGATGGAAAAGAAAGACGCTGAAAAAGAGGAGGAGTCTGGTGATGTTAGTGAAAATGAGCGCCAGATGCAGAACTTTGCCGACTCGCTCATCACGTATTCAGACGATGAAGATGTGCCCATGCCAGATTTTGAGCATCCTCCAATTATCCCGAAGAAGACAGCTGCAGAAGTCGCCATGGAAAACGCGACTTTCGACGAGTTAATGGCGGTACTTAATGCAGATGATACGGAAGAATGGCATAGAACTGTCAAAGCAGTGAACAATCGATCGGAAGAAGCAGCCGCTGAAATTGTCGAGCAAGAGAAGCAGAAGCTCAGCTGTTAGGACTGTACTGACCAGCTCAGCGAAATTGAACGCAGTGGCAGTGAACATGGCCCCACAAGCAGAAGAACCACTCTCATTGGAGTTGGAATACGGTCAACCAACGCCACCACCGAGCACTATTCTGGACAACAAGGGCATGTTTCCGCAGAATCCGTTTGTGCCATCTATTTTCATTAAAGCTAAGTAATTTGAGCAGTTTTAATCGTTGTTGTGTTGTGCTTCTTTTGTTGTTCATCATGCGCTTATTGTTGTTGCGGAGTTTTCGCTATTTTGGAAGCTTCCGTGTTGTTCACAATCTCGCAGTTGGGATCTGTAGTTCGAATACCTTTAATTTGCATTTTATCTGATCGGTAAATCGCCTTTTTGGCCGACGATCTGTAGTCTTTTGTTAACGTGCCTAGTCTAACAGTTTTTATCGGAAGAGTGAATCTGTATGCAGCCGCTGATGACGTAATGGAGTTTAAGAGAATTAAAAGAGCTTTAATCGCAAGTGGTGATTGGTCAGAATTGTCGGGAAGTTTCCACACGCACCAGTAGCGGTACGAATCGGTAAATTAGCAGTATAAAAGCGCACACCTGCAGAGTTAATCGGCACAGTGCTGTCTCATTTAAATTTGCACTTTTTCGGCGCCGCACCGGCGTGTTAGAATTTTCTTCAGTGCCCGGTGTAACTTGTTGTGTTTCTTGTTGTGTGAGCGAAAGGTCATCGTTTTTGTTGTGTGTTATGCGGAGTGATGCCGCCGATTGATCCGAATCGAGCCTTCGAAAAGCTCGTCGATGCCGTTTTCCAATCCTCCCAACAGCACCAGCAGCATGGATACCGTGGTGGGTACCACCGTGGCGGTTTCCGTGGAAGATTTCACTCGCGTCGCGGTCAACATGTGCGAGGCCACGGAGTCGACAATCTCCGTCGTGGCCCACCAGCTTGGATTCGTGGAGGCAGACCCCTGGGGCAGCCGCCACCTAATCAGATTGTTGCTGGACATGATGATCCACCTCAGCGCGTGGCGGATCCCGGCGTCCCTATGGACGTCGATGCCGCGCAACCTGCGCCGCCGGCTCCACCAGTTGAAAACCCGAATCATGGACCTGTGGTTCCGCCTGGCCCCGTTGGTTCTCATGCTGATCGGCATTTATCAGGCGCGAATAGTGGCGTAAGTGACCTTCTGCCTGTTCCTTCTGGTGTTGTTGTGCCTGCAGTGGCCCCAGTGAATGTGCAGCCTGTCCCGTTGTCGTTGCATCCAGGATTGCCACCGGGTGTTGAACCGTTTGTTTCGCCAGCAGCAGTACCAGTGCGTGACCGCTCAGCATCGCGTGATCGGATCGGAAAGCCGTCGCATGATTTTGTACCGAATTTTGTCGCCGATCAGGAGTTGTTACAACAGAAGCACCGAGAAGCGGAGATGGAAAAGCGCCGTAAGAAGGCCGAAGAGGTCAGTCGCCGTTTGGATGCAGTCTCAGCCTCGTCGAATGTTGGCCAAACCGGATTATTCTCCTTGGCGCCGAGCAGCAGCAAGTAATGCATTAATTTTCGATTATTTGTGTTTAATGCTGGTCATTTGCCCATGTTTTGATCTTGTTATTGTTTCTGTGATATGACCCTGAATCTTGTTGCTCATTTTATTTTTTGTTACTTTTGGATTTTACTGGTGTGAATTATGGCTTGTCATTCGGAAGGCCATTGTTGTTGTTATTTTACTGATGTGTGTTTTGGGACAAATTCGGATTAGACCGTCGTCCCAGTGAAGGATTGGCCGTACGCAACCCTCAGGGACCCTAAAATAATGAAATGTAAAATCCAAAAAAATAATAAAAACGAGAAAAAGTCGTGCAGTTCTGGTTCCCTTGTAATCAATAGAAAACACGAAATAAATCCGAATTAAAAAACAGTCAAACCGGAAATAAAGTACGCACTGTACACTCGCATGGTAATCGCAGTTACGTTGAAATTATATAGCGCGTTTGTAGCAGTGCAATACAATGCACTTGTACGTCGTGTCCGCATTCGAACCCGTAAATTTTTAAATTTCTTAGTAACTTTAATTCCGTGACCAGACTTGACAGTGTGAATGTCAGCCAGTATAGTAGCAGTTTCAAATCATACGAATTAATTTTTAGTTATCTACATTGATGCATGTGTGATACTGTGAGATGGCTCAACGCAAGCGATCTGTCTCCTTCTTTCAACGTTATACAGCGGATATCGAAGAGAAGCGTGCAGCTAGTGCTCGTGCTGCAGTGTCCCTGGAATCTATCAATAAGATTCCTGTTGTCGGATATGCCCATCGACGAGGATCTCTAGCCTCTACGCAGTTTGGTTCGCCACCGTTGTCGGAGCGAACACTGTCGGCATCTTCAGTGTTTTCTGCACCGGAGCTTGGATATTCTTACGCACAGAAAGACGAACCCAGTCATCAGATGGTTCGCGCCGCCCAGCTGATTAGTAAAGCCTTGGATCTCGTGGACACAGTACAGCCTAAAGATCGTCTGGCTTCGAAAACCTTCATTCGCCAGAATGTGAGTGCCCAGCGTTGGTCGAAAATTGCACCATTGTTGTTCGGAGGAGAAATTGTCGGTCTGAAGCGCAAAGCTCACGATGAACATGTGGAGCCACACTCAGCACCACCAATCGCGAAGGGATATGCCACCTTCCATCAGCAGCAGTTGTCTCCGTTGAAAGAGTCCAGATCTAGATCAAAATCCAGTAGCTCGGAGAGCAAGCCGGGTAAATTCTACATCGATGATGAGCCATTTTCTGTTTAAATTAAAATTATTAATAAAGTTTGTTTGGATCGTCTGTTAGAGTGAAATTGACAGCGACTGTCCAGTGTTAATTAAGTTATGTTAATTGGATTAATTTTATATGAAATTTGTAATACTTTAGAATAACGTGTGGTAATGGGCATTTTTGATATTGAATGCAAAAATGCGATATGATCTTAGAATAAAAAATAAAATCCGAATTATTAGTACTTCCGGTGCACACTCCTTTCATATGGCAGTTTGCCTAAAATCACACACAGTGTACTGTACACAGTTCGATGTAGCTGGTGGAAAAGTCGCAGTTGCTATTTAATATCACTTTACATTGTACAGTTCAGATCCTACCTTTCAATTCTGAATATTTTTGGTTTTAATTTGTACCTCTATTGTCGTCGTCATGCCCCGTCGTATCATTACCGGTCGAGCGAGACGTTTAGGCATTGAAGCGTTAGAAGCGTATGATCGTGCAAAGGCAGAATGTGAGCAGATGTTAGCTGCTTCAATGGTCTACATTCAGGCAACGGAAAACATGGATGAAGTTCGCCGTCAGAATGAGGAATGGGATCGACAGTATGCTTTGGAAGAACAAGTTGGTTCGATTCTTGATGTGATTGAGGACGACGAGGATAAGCAGCGATGGATTCGATCAATGAAACTGCATTTGACGAATAACTCATCGGGCACATTGATTAAGAAGAACCCTGACGAGCCGTGGTCCGCTCCTGATACCTTCGATGTCGACGCATACAACGAATGGTCTGAAGGATTCTACGAGCAGTATGAGAAAGAGCCGTCCGAGACAGGAAAACAACAGGAGGAAGAGCCCGAGGAGCCAGTAGCTGAACTTGTGGTTCGAGCTCCGTCTGAAGAAATTCCGTATCGCCCAGTTATTCCGATGGATGTTGATGAAGATAAAGAAGATGTGCGCCCGAGGTTTGTCTCCATCATTAGCCTCCACAATTATCCGCGTAAGGAATAATGTTTCGTGCAGCGGAATATGAAATGTAATAATTATCAACGTCCTATTTGTGTTTTGTATCTGTTCAATTTAAAGTTTTATTTCGTATGCGAATCCGCAGTATAATTTTGGTGTCGGATTCTCTGTGTTTTCCTTATTGCATTTTCTACGGGAATTTTGCTTAATAATTAAAAGCAGCAGAAGTTATCGTTTTTGGTCTCTTGCATTTTATAAACCAATATTCACACCGCACTTCAGTACATTTAAACGTGTAAATAAAGCCTAGTGCCAGTTGGTACATCATAGAGAAATATCACAATTATACGGCACTATAGTAGTTAGTAGTAGAAATTAGCCTCCCTGGACCCTGGACCTCCACTCGCCAATCCCATGGACTTCCGGATGCCATTGACGCTAAGGATCAGATCTAACACTAACACTAACCGGATCAGGCGTACAGTCATTGGGCATCGGATGGACATGCGCGGATTGTGCAGGATGGGAGAGAGGATCAGGATGGAGGATGAAGCGCTACACAATCCAGCGGGATGGACTGGATGGATTTGTTTACGTTTGCGGGAGCAAAAAACCGTTTGTGGGGGTGACGTGGAGAGGAGTACGTACGAGGATTCCACCGTACATCCACTGACTGTCCGCCTTTACCTGCAACACGGATATCAGTTAATCAGTTCTGTGATTCGTTACTCAGTTATGGCTTAGCGGTGTATTTGATGTTTACTTTTAGTCTATAAATTCTCATGTCGTCTCTAATATCGGTAGCAGTCTTGGATTTCAGATTTCGAGACTACTTGCTTTTTAACTTTCCTGAGTTGTGCATATGATTGTGTGTTAGCGGAGTAAAGCATCTTCTGTGATTATCGACGTTCGTAATTTGTATCGGATTATAGCGTGGTAAACACGGTATGCTCGTACTACGTCCGACCCGCATATGTAACGACCGGAAGTTAGGAGTATCCGGCACAATTGCTTAGGGATTCCAGATTCTTCGTGTTCCTGATAGTTTCCTCCAGTTTCTATTGTAACAGTTGATTTAAGAGTTGCTCTACCGATTGAGTCGTGGCAGGGAAGTGGTTAGTCTCTTACACTAAACCGTACAGAGTCTCTTCACACGACAGGGTGGCAGGCATTCCGGGGCGCTCATTCTCAGCTATCCCACGGATCGCTAAGACGCTAACGTCAGAGGCAAAACGGAAATTAAAAAAGAAACCGGAGTTATATTTTTCAGAAGGCGTTAATACGAAAAGTCAGACATCTTTCTCTGTTGGCTGGTATACGGCCAGTGCAGCGCACTATGGTGCATAAGTTATGATTCATAGAGATAAGGACGGGTATGTTAGAAAACGGAGCTGTGCAGCGCGGTATCTTGAATACGTGCGGTATAGTTGTTTTGACCATTCGGAGCGCAGATAAGTTCCGGATCGTGATGACACACGTTACCCGTCGTTATCTACTGCGCATTATGCACAAAAAACCAACTGGCGTTGGAAAGATACGGGAATGTCTGAGTCTTCGTAATAGCTGCACAGCAAACAGTACCGATATTCGATGGAATGCACTCTTTACCTTACCGCGAAAAACGATATCGCTTACTGTACGCAAAATAAGATACTCAGGTGACAGAATTTGAATCCACATTCTCTAGATGCTTTGATTTACAGGTACGTACTTAAATATCCTACGAGTGTTTGCCAACGGATTTTTAATACTTTAAATCGAAAGTTCTCGAAATCGAAACTTCGAATTGATACTCGAAGTTTCTTTTGTAGTCTAATATTTTACTACAGTATTAAATGCGCATCAGACATAGCTGCAAATGTTTCTGTCAGTAAGTTTATTATGCTGCTTTTTAATTGGTGAGAATGAGTATTATTGCATGTCAGTATCGATTCTAAGATGTGCCCTGTACCCTTAATGGTCGTAAAAATTGGAAAACGGGTCAGTTAAGGGAACGCTTCGTGACAACATGAAACAAAGCAAATATAATGAATGTATCGCTTGTGGCATGTTAATTGATTAATTAAAGACGACAGCAACATTAAACTTACGAGTGGAAAACTGTTAACGTTCGTATACCAAAATATTTACAGGGAGGCTACAATCAATCTACATATTTGAAATTATTAGCGCGGAGCACATATGGTACGTAATATATGTTTGTCGATAAGCGATGCAGTGACTGCATCCGTTTTTGATAAAGTATTGACCTTTGGATTTAAAAACTGATCAACTGCATAACGTGCCTTAAAGTGCGTTTATGCCATCTAACGATTAAAACCAAAACTCGCATAGTGTTGTTACAACAGTCTGTGTGAAATAAGTTACAATAGACATAATTATGAAATTTGAACATGAAAACAATCCCCGTTTATGAAAACAATTAACTATCGCTGAATGGCACTTTACAGACAAAAACCATCGCTTACTCACACTGCACCTTGTTCAACTAAGAATTACGGGCAGGACATGTATCGGCATTATACATAATTCGGCATTCTGGAACATTGACTTTAAAACCAGCGACTTTAATGGGTTTTTCACAATTAGTGCTGACAAAACGCAAAATTACGTGCTAAACCGGTTACATGATACTCGTAGAAACTCGACGTCGATACGTATAAACTTCGTGTATAAAGTCTAGCGCTTTCGGCTTAACAGAGTTAGTGTCACATACGAACCTTCACACTTGCAGATTAACGCATCACTAGTCTGATGGTGCTTTGGTCCAACTACGACAAGGCTTGGAAAATATTGAGTATCCCCAGTCAACTGAGGCGATATTTGTGAAGGACCGATGTTTGTTGAGACTCTCTATGAGCTGTGCATTTCGTCCAACCGGTTTACCAACAGCAATGGTGGACAAATTGAATGCCGAATTCCAAATTAAATGTGGCCACGCCCAGTACAGCGCCTGTGATGGTGTCAACCAGTCCCTCGACTTCGATTGTTAATGGAAGCGCCCGCACTAACCTTAAAGGGATTGTCTATTGTTCGCAAGGGCTTAACACGACACGCACCGGGGTCACTGATGAGACTGGATATGGAAACACTCGTGGGCCGTGGCTGCAAAAATGGTGACCGAAACCGTTAAGCGTTGTCGTAACTCGTACGTAATAACGTCAGCCTGACAATTTTATTTATCGTTCTTGCAGCAGTTGCAGCCAAACCTGGATTTTAGCAGTCCAAACGATATTCTGTTAAGCGGCCAACAGACAGCTACTTTTTCACTGGTCCGCCTTATGGCTACTACCAAAGCTTTCGACCTAAAACACATTGCCATCTCTTGTCTACTTCGCTGACAGAAGAAGTCTGAATGTCACACTCATTTAGGAGTTTCTTCCTAATTACCGACCGAAGGGACTTTCGCCTTCCGCGGATGGATCTCAGTTGTACGATCGCTAATTCAGGTAAACGACTATTACTGTTTCAAATCGAATGAGAATATGATACAAACGAACACTTTTATTCACGCTATCAAGTGCAAAAAATTTTTCATGTACTGTATGTGAGGTGCCTCAAACGACACAGGTGTTACGGAAAGATCCGCGAGAAACCTAAAGGAACGCATTATTAACGACCCGTAATTATTGTGTGCACAGCTGAAAGAGCCACCATTAGCCACTAAGATTCTGATAAGGTTCGCCAGCCAAAAGTAGACAGCAATACTCGATCAGCAAATTTACGAACTAGGTACTTATAAATTATAATACAGTATATAGCACTACTCGGTTATTTCAGGCTAATCATCCACATCAGAGGGTCGAAAATCATTTGCAGACTGTATAAAGTACTGATTATTGTGTAGGCCCAGCCGGGTAAGCGGAATCCCACGTACAGCATCGTCCAATACACATCCGCGGGAATCCAGCACAGCAGCACGGAAACTGAGGTCATCGTTAGTACGATAAACGGCTTAACCTGCCGCTTCTTCCCTGGGGACTTCTTCCCTTTGGGTTTCTTTTCGGCGGCCCTTTCATCATCATCCTCGACAATATCCGCCTTCGTGAAAACTGTGCCATTCTGCGTGGAGACGGCGCTCATTTCGTGGTGATCAACAGCACGCTTCTTTTTCCATTTCGTGACAATAATGTAGATGTAAATTCCGATGACTAGAATCAGCGGCACGAAGCGATGCAGAACGATATCGGCGATGCGCCAGGGCATCCACGAGGCGCTGGTCACCTGGCAACCTTCCTTGATAGGGCTGATACTTAAGTATTCCACCATGAGCATAGGAAACTGCACCACGTGGACGTACAGCAGCACGCCGGCGCACAACGAAATGGCCATCTTTTTATGATGACGATGCCGGTAGGATACGGGGTACCTGATCGCCCAGAACCGGTTGATGGAGATGAGGGCGTGCACCAGTACCGGCAATTGACAGATGACAAACTGCACGTACATGTAAAACATACATAATGCCAAACCGCCGGGGAATGCTCCCGTTGCGGTGGTCATAATCCCGATCGGCCGGACGATGGCTAAATAGCCGAGATTTCCAATGGATATGGCAATCAGGTACACGGTGAAGGATGTGATGCGGGTTTGCGGGAGGAACTGTAGCAGGAGCATGACGGCGTTTAATGAAAATGAGATACCAGCAATGAGGGCCATCATGACCAGGACGGGCGTCCAGCCTGATGGTGCAGCTGCCGGCTGAGTGGTGTTGAAGGTAATTGTAGTGTTGCTAGTGGAATTCATTATTCAGCTACCGGTTCACTGTAGGACAATTAGGAGAACTCTAATGAAAGGTCAACGTCCACGTAGACGATTTTACGGAATGTATCTGCAATAGAACCATGACCTTGTCCTATACTGCGGTATGCAGTTAAATCCTCTTACCGTATTCCAAAATCCGGTGACATTTAGCCGTTAGAAATCAGGAAATTGATGCCAGCATTCCAGCCCATCTATCACATGACCGTCGTCTTATATTCCGCTGATTCAGGGATGAGCTGAACAAATTAGGCTCGAGCCTAATTTGTTCAGCTAACCTAATTTGCAAATCCGTACAACGAGCTCGTTGTACGGATTTGCACGCTGCTAACTTGTGTTAACGCGTTAATTAGCTTGATTATACAAGCGCTTACGCCACTATCACTTTTTCCAGGAAGCGAAAAACCGTGCACGATTGTTGTTATAAGAGTGCTGGAGACGATGGATCGGATGTCTGGAATAGGTGGTCCGCGAAAGTAGTTTGGCCAGCCACTGTTCGAGTGTTAACATGAGAACAGCGTCAGGATGACCTTTAACCGCTACATACTTTTGCTTGCCATGACTGCCGTAATTACGGCTACTTTACAGAATCTCGGTTGTCCCGGATACTGGTATCGTACCGTTGAATGCTGCCTTTTTCAAATATGCCGGAATATTGGACAGCTTTTAAAAGAAATATGGTTTACCTCCTTTCCGATAGGCTTGTTTACGTCGGCACCGGCAACTGCCACTAAACGATCCAATTAATGATGTAACCACATAATAGAATTCTTGCTGGGAGGAGCTGGTTAAAAATGAACTGACAAATGCGGAGACAGATACCTCCGTTGTAGTCTTGACCGTATCCCAGTGCATAAGCAGGAAATCGATTGCGTACGCCAAGCGGTTAGCCTTGCAATTGCGATATCTCTACACTCTACATCTACGTATACGTAAGACTTATGCAAACGAGCAGAAGTGAGCGGATTACTTTCTTTTCTTATCGGCGGCGTAGTGCGTCATAAGGTCGGTTTTCTTTGATTCCCGCACAAAGCGATCACCAGCTGGTTTTTTTCTTGTTTTCGGATTGCATCTATTGTTTTGATATGTTATTGCGTAAGCATCAAAAAGGTCATAATTATAGCATGGCAGTCGTCGTTGAATGTCTTGTTATTTGGCCTGGAATATTACCGCAAATCTCATTGATTCTGTGTAGACAGACAAGCGGCAGCATAAATAACATCCCACGCGCGCGTCATGTGTAGGCTGTTATCTTTTCTGTTAATTCATACAGGAAATTAACTTCCTTTCTCATGGTTCATTTGGATTACATCCTCATATTCCGGAATCCAGGGTCTGATGCAAACATCGAAATTCATTTGAGCACAATTAAAAATTACAAATCAGTTTCCGCGATCCTTTTGTCTCTACTAAAGACGGCAGTTACTGTATATTTGGAGCTCGAGATTGTCACCATCCATCTACAAATATCAGTGCATTCCCGTTTGTTTATCAATATTTGAAAAAAAACCTGTTTCTGATGGATGCCGCTAATAACACAACATTTCGCCAGTTTAATGCCACGCAGTCTGGCGGCACCCGACCCGGATGGAATCCCATACTTGGCTTCTTGACCGCCATTGCTGCCATCGCCGTCATTCTAAACATAGGTATACTGCTGCTACAACTGTCACCGCGAATGCGCTTAACCTCCTTCACCATTTACCTGATTTTCATCTGCATCAGTAATCTTCCCGGTTTGGCCGTGATGCGGGTCATCGCCGTAATCAACACTGTCCGGGGCGCCTGGCCCGGCGGCCAACCCGTATGTATCCTGTACATGTACGTACAGTTTGTCATCACGCAGATCCCGGTATTCCTGCACGTCCTCATCTCGGTGAACCGTCTATGGGCTTTCCAGTATCCTCACTCGTACCGGCGACACCACAGCCAAAAGACGGCGGCGTTACTGTGTCTGGGGACGGTAGCTATGTCCATCTTGTGCACTTCCCTCTTCTTGCTGGAATTCTTCTACTACAGTCCGCCCGGCCGACACAACAACTGCCAACCCGGCGCGGGAGGCATTCTGGAGTGGCGACGCGCGGATATCGTTCTGCACCGGTTTATTCCGCTGCTGCTGGTGATCGGGATTTATATTTACATGACAGTGACGCGCTGGAAGAACAGGCGGGCGGTTAATAATGATAGCAACGCTGGAACGAGCCAAGGAGTTAGTGGCAGCGAGACGAAGGCAAGTGCCACAGAGGGAGTGAGGTCTCGCCGACTGAGAAGGAAGTATGCTCGGCAAAGAAAGGTCAAACCGTTTCTGGTCCTGACGATGACGACGCTTAGCGTGCTGGTTTGCTGGCTTCCCGCCGATATCTACTGGGCAATGCTCTACGCCGGCATCCAAATGCCTTTCTGGACTTTCAACGTCAGCATTATTCTGACGGCTCTGCAAACAATTTTTGACCCGCTTATGTGGCTTTTAAGCCTGAAGTAAAAGAGCTTGAGTAATACCACTTAGTTCTCTTCAGCGCCCCTGATTATCCCAAAACTATCCTATGGTAATGCCGAAAAAGAAAAATCAAGCGTTTAAAGGTTAGGTCAAAGCGCCAGTAAATTTACATTAAGATGCATTACGTTGGTCCAGGCTTTGTTAGCCACACCTTAAAAGCGTGTCGCCCATGGTATCGTGATATTGGCTTTTTAACTGCTTTTGCTTGCATCATTCATTGTATTGCAATTCGAAATGTGTGCAATTTATTAATTAAATACGCCGTATACGCGTAGATTTTGAAGCATCGTGTTTAGACATTACTAATTTAATTTAATTTAATTAATTTAATTAAATTCGAATCAGAGCAGGTAGCCCATTTAGCCCACTGAGCCCAGTAGCCCACTACAATATGAGATCGAGAACTTGTTTCCACTTCGCTTACGGTTTAATTACTTACCCTACTTAGGTTCTAAGCACTGATTTTTGATCATTTTTGATCGCACGATGTCTTTGAACGTTAGCAGCATCTTTAGTTCTTATTAACGATTAACGAATTTCATCCCCGATTGATCTGAACCAAAGGCAGAAGGAGCAGTCGATTAAATTACGTACATGATTAGTCTTTCACAAATTAAGAGCGGCATGCTCAAAACACATTCGGTGTCGCTATTATTGTTCCAGATAGAAAGTCTGGGGGTGCTGATTCCTGAAATGGTTGCGTTATATCTGTACTTGGCACCCCACAGACAATGTTAGAAAATTTTGCATTACCATAAACTGCGGCATGCCAATTATCGTATGCGGTAACAGCAAATGACATTCAAAGTTACACCAAAATCACTTCGGATATGCCGTCAGAGTCCGGTAGGGTGTCCATAACGTATAGCGCGTTCTACCTCTTTGATCATTTAAATCGACCCATTTCAAGAACATGTTTTCATGGACAAAATCTCCATTAACGTGTGATCTATTGTATTTATTTCACAAGAAAAAACTCTTGCTATTCGAAATTGACAAATCATTAAGACAATACATTATTCAACTTTAAAAAATGCACCTAATCTATAAATATGTTTAATGTCGCTTTAATGCAAGGCAATGCTGCTTGCGTTCACGAAACGTTCTGTAGCGGTAAGAGTTTGGAGTCTTGGACGAAGTGTATTATATGCGGAAAAGAAATACTTGTACGTACTGCGTGATCTGGCGTTTAACCAGTGCTTAAGTGATCTTGTGTTTAACCAACGTTGATTTGAATAACCCAATAAAACATCTTTTCGAGTAAAATGCACGGGGTACTGTTATCGTAGACTGATCAGCCACATTATGGGGTCAAAAAACATTTGCAGAGAGTACAACGTCGATGTTATATTAAATACCCAATAGGGCAGTCGAAAGTTCAGATAAATCAGTGCCCAGTAAACATCCGACGGGACCCAGCAAATGAAAACCGTTATTGACGTAGCAGTCAGGATAATGAAGGGCTTCACTTGACGCCGCTTGATTAGCGAACGACGTCGTCCTGCTTGCATGATCCCTGCTAACCTTTCTAGACCACCGGCTTCTCCCGCAGCTTTGGTACTAGCTGTAGCATTTTGGCTGGACGCTGGATTTACAGCCTGTTGCTCGTGTTTCTTCATCCAGCGTTTAAAGATTATATGGATATAGATACCCAAAACCAGAAAAAGAGGAATGATGCGATGGATGATGATGTCGACCCGTCGCCAGTTGAGTATCCCTCCGGCACCCGGCTGGCAACCACTCGGTTTAACAGCTGGACTGTAGTGAAAGAACTCAAGTAAAAACATGGTAAAATGCACGACGTGGACGTATGCCACAGTTGCTAGACAAAGTAGAACTGCCATCTTTTTATGATGGATCTGCCGGTACGATGCGGGATAGCTGACTGCCCAGAGACGGTTGAGAGAGATGAGGACATGGATGAGTACGGGTATTTGACTGATAACGAACTGGAAATACGTGTACGTTGCACACACGCCGTGACCTCCAGGCCATACGCCCGTAATCGAGCTGTAAACAGCGAGCGGCCGCACGCCGACCAGCCATACAATATTCCCGATGGAGATGGCGATGAGGTAGATGGTGAAAGATGTGACCAGTGTCTGCGGTAGGAACTGGAGAAGCAGCATGATGGCGTTGCAGGTGAAGGACGCACAGGAGATGGTTGTGGATGCCAGCAGTAACGGTGTCCAGCCCAGTTGTGCAGCGGCCGGCTGGCTGGCGTTCTGAGCCGTGGTGTTGTTAAAAAAAGCCATATATGACGTAATAGAAAACTGCCGAGTTGTACGCGTGCTAATAAAATGAATCTAAACAAAAGCTCCGGCTTGAGGAGCTTTAAAACTTTTGTGCCGGAAAACCGTGGAATTTGGAAATACGAACGTTCTTCGACCTAATGTTACGGAACCTATGCAGTCATTCTATGATTGCAGTTAGTAGCTGTAACATGTGCTGTCAAAATATTATTTTGGGTGTCATATTGCAAAGTGAAAGATTCGATTCGAGGGTCCGTTCTCTTCTGTCTTTTACAAAGGTCATTTTACTGTAGACGTGCTCCGTCACAAGACTACGTCTGTAACTAAATTTCTCGACCACTGCTAAACTATGTCATACTGTGGGTGCAGTCTCCCTTTGAAATTTGTCTAATAATTCAATCAGTTTGTAAACATCCGTCTGACTTCGTCATACTGGCATGTGCCCCTTACGAACTTGCTCGACAAGTCAGTAAGGTCAGTGTCAAAGCGGAGATTAAAAATGTAATCGGAGTATTGTTTTTCAGAGTACAAACCACCTGCTGGATGGCAAACAATATGTTGATTTTCAAGAGAATACTCGATCTCTATTCGTTTTTCGCATTAAAAACGTGACACTGCTCTCGTGATTTCGAAGTACACAAACCGTTACTGTCAAGTTTCTCGATATTTATGATTTATCTAGTGTTTGATTGTTTGTCACGCAAAAACCATAAAAACAGAAACGTCTTCTGGCAAGCAGCAAAATCGGCAGTCTTGTACGGATTGGATGCAGAGGGACGCAGGAATCCGGGTATTGCTTGCACACACGGCACACCCCTTTCTAGTGGTCTCTCTGTTACAGTTATGTATGAGTGTTTGAATTGGTATAAATTTGGAAATGTTAAACGCTAATATGTGTCACTTGCTGCGTAAAATTTTTTTCTTCGTTTTTTTGTGTTTGTGATGGCTTGGGGCCGGTTCCGGCCATGTTCGGCATAACTGCCCAAAGGAAGTAAATTCCGAGCCGACCTTGGTGTTCTCGCGTGGCGTGTAAGAGCAATATATAGGAGTACTGCAATAGTGAATAATGGGCTCTTAACGCAGTCTACGGTAGGAACAACAGCAGCGCGTAACGATTCAATTTTATTTGGGCATTGGGTGAAGACACTAGCACCGGAACACGGGACACCGGCGCAACCGGCCCCGCCGTCCTTGCTAAAACACCCCCCCCTCTCCTCTCCAAAGAGGGTGGGCGGGAGGGAAGAACAACTTGTTACACGAGAACAACCTTTACTCCAACACAACATGAACTGAAAATGCACTAACAGAAATGCACAGTCACTACACATGAAACATCCACAACCGAAACTGCATTGCTTATACAGCATCGGGATATGCATCCCAAGACACACCCTAATGGGTTTTCTTGGCTGAACACTGGTCAACCAAGTCGTCCAGCCTTGCGATCGCCTCCGCTGCGTTAACCGGAATTAGCTTAGCTAATTCTATTTAAAAGCTGATGATCAATTGCCCGCATGTCGTTTGGTAGTTGAAGATAGGTTAGGTCGGACACAGATCAGGTGATTTATGTTATGGGCCTGTTTATTATTCCACTCCCGGTTTCTTTTGCGTATGTTTCATATTAGAGACATGTAGTGCATTTACCTGAACGTTTCAGGTGATAGATTTATTAAGCTGCTTTTTATTCTGTGAATTTAATAAAATTTAAGTCTACCCGTATGTTATTATTGTGTACGTATTCCCTTGTACTGTAGATCGGTATTTAGATGGTTTTATATCAAGTGCTGAAATTCAAAGAGGAAATGATTGTAGTGTCTGTTCTTGGCAGTATCGAAGGCATAGAAGAGAGTAAACACGTGTTTTGGTGGTTAAAATGGCAATTCGTGAATAATGATTTTCTCGTTTTATCATGTTTTGTGAAAATCGATTGAAAGGGGACAAAATACTCGTACATCTTCATTCGTACTTACTCGGTCTGGGTACGTAAATACCGTACTTGGTCTGGGTATTTCAGTTAGAGCGGATAATAGAGCATGATAGCAACTGGATTCTCGGCAAATCGTACTGTTGTAACGGTTTTCCGAAGCAGCGTCTGACCGGGGGGTTTTAAAAACTGGGTGGCTGCATAATGTACTCGTACCTTAAAGTGCTTTTACGACACCAAACAAATTATTACAAACCCAATGATGGCATAATGCGGTTGTAGCAATCTGTTGTGCAAGTACAAATAGAGTTATCAAATCGGCGTTTATGCCACAATAAGAAAATAAATCACCGCTTGTGGAAACAGACCATCGCTTAAATGGCACTCTACAGACAAAAACCTTTCGCGTACACCGACACCGCATCTTGTTCATTCAATAATACGCTTTGAACAAGGATCGGCATTATATTTCAGCAATATCAGCTTCTGCAAAGTTAGCTTGAAAACCTGTTTATATACCCAGTATATCATTAACTAGACGTTGATATTGATACCGTCATGCACAAAAACTAGACGTTGTACATATTCAAGCAAAGCCTCGACGATACATCTTTCCTGCTCCTTCCAACAGCGACAATGTTCTGGAAAATATTTACCTTTCTGGTGCACGTCAGCCTGTCTGTCGCGCAAAACTATGCCGGAAACACGGCAATGTCCTTATCGGACATTGTAGATATGAGTACATTTAAGCAAGTATCACAGTCAACCGAGGCGATATTCCACGAAGGACCGGTGTTTGTGGAGACGACCAATGAGCTCTACTTCTCGTCCAACCGTTTTACCGACAGCAGCGGTGGACAGAACATCCGCATTTCCAAACTGAATGTGACCACGCCCAATGCCACGCCGGTCACAGTGACAACCAATCCCCCGATTCTGATGGCTAATGGAGGTGCACGCATTAATCTGAAGGAAATTGTCTATTGTTCGCAAGGGTATAACTCGACGCCGGGATCATTGATGAGGCTGAATATCGAAACACTCGTGGCTACAAAAATCGTAAGTGACATGCTGTTCATGGGTAGGTAGGATTTAACTTACCTTTTTGCTCCCTTTGCAGCCTTTGCAAATTGTGCGGCCTTTCGGGACCGCAGATCCAAACCCAGATTTTAGCAGTCCAAACGATGTTGTTTTAAGCGACCAGTACGATGGCTACTTTTTCACCGATCCACCATATGGATACTATCAAAACTTCCGTCCCGAGAACACCATGCCGCCTGCTGTTTATTTCGCCGACAGACGAAGTTTGAATGTCACACGCATTTGGTTTTTTCCCTCGAACTACCGGCCAAATGGGCTTTCGCCGTCCGCCGACGGATCTCGGTTGTATGTCGCCAACTCAGGTACAAGACTTTTTCAATACATGTCAATATTTCTCTTAAGCGCCCCCGTTCAATGGGCCACACATGCACGTAGGATTGACAATTTTTATCAACGACTAGGATTCCAAATCGGCAACGGTTCAACGGACCCGAGCGTTCCCATTGTCATGCACGTCTTCGCCATGTCCAAAGGCAGCAAGGGTGTTCCCGTGTTGACCGAGATGGATCCCATTTCCACGGGCACCGGCGTCGGTGTGCCGGATACGGTCAAAGTGGACGAGAAGGGCAACATTTACGTGACCGTCAGCAATGGAGTCCGCGTGTACACCCCGGGAGGAGTGTATATCGACACCATCCTCATTCCGTCCGCCGGACCAGTGGCCAATATTGCCTGGGCGGGGAAGACATTGTACATCTTAGCGGAAACGTTTTGTATTCGGTGCAAGCAAAAAACGGAGCGGCACCGTTGCATGATATTAATAACACAAACTGGTGATACAATAAATGTTTTCCTTTCCAAAATTATTTATAAATTTTTAAAATTTCGTGCACAGGCAATTTCGTGCACAGGCGTTCAAGTAATACATTGATTCTTGAGATAAGCGCGGCAATGACTGCATTTAGCAACACAGCAACGAACAGTAGAATTAAACAGATTGCTTCACAGAAGCAACTTCAATAAAGACTCATAATAATTTCAGAAATGCACACAACATAAGCGCAACCCTGTTTTTTTGTCAACTGAAACTTGTAATGTGTCATGTACTCATACAAAATTACGGATGCAGGTCATGTATCTGACTCGTAAAAATGTTTTCACACAAACTACAGATTATGCTAGTGGTTAACTTATACAGTCTCTCCATCTGCCATTATGCATCTGCCATTACACATAACAATACGCCTGCGCGGGTTTACACTAATAAAAGTAATGTTATAAACAATACGCCTGCGCGGGTTTACTTTTACAGTTATACGTAAGTAATAAGCATTCCAGTAACTATGCAGCGAATAACACTGAATATAAGAAACGATCAAGTCGAGCAAAACCGTGCCCAGCAACTATCAAGTATCAAGCGTCAGTCCAACAATTTTACTTCATAACTGGATACAGACAAATGATTATACGAGTATAAATCTTTATTAAGCTTGAGTATAGTGGACAGCGTCACGAAAACAATATCAACAAATCAAATATGATTATCATATTAACTAATAAACATAATGATTTATGAGTTTTTGTGTAGTATCTTTTGTGTAATATAATGTAATTATAGCTGCAGCTGATGTACTAGTACTGTACATATAATATACAGAGTAAGTAATATTTGGGCTTAATGCTAATGTTTAATTCAGCATTACGAACATGTGTCAGTATGTAAATGCATCATTCCGGAGGCACTAGTACAGTACATATAATATACAGAGTAAGTAATATTTGGGCTTAATGCTAATGTTTAATTCAGCATTACGAACATGTGTCAGTATGTAAATGCATCATTCCGGAGGCGTAATCGCATTAAAGATCAGTCGTATTCCATAGTGGCACTGACGATTCACAGTCGATCGGTCTCCGCAATGTGTCAAAGGTCATGCTCGTACCTCTTTTTTGTACAGAAATGTAAATGATCGCTTGTGTTTTGAACCTGGTTTTTGAACCGCAACGCCATCGCACTAATGTGGCGTTCAATTGCGTCCAGTGAAAATTTTGCTAATTTTTGCGGGTTTTGATCATCCAGCTACAAGCCATACGCAGTAAATGTACCAGTACATCAATATCAGGATGGGAAATCGTTATACGTTTGTGAAATTATACTGGCATTGTTTTATTGCTATTTCTTATGTTTTACGTGTTATCCTGTCAGAGAATCATCAGTTAAGTTATTATAACGCCGGATATCTTAACCGGAACAGCGATGGCGGTGCCAGTTATTTTCCAGTGCCAACAAACTCTGATTATAAGCCGGTGACGTATGACCCACTACTACAGCGGGCTATGAATGGATCTTACATTGTCCGCGTTCAAGGTAGACATAAATGCAAATAAAAGGATGTGCGTATTTACGTAGCGGTAAATATGTAGAAATTTGTATGAAAAATCGGCAGTATATTTAGACATTGCAAAAAAACATGCATATCATAATATAACCGTTTTTTCTGAAGAATACTGTTAATTATTGAAAAGAACCAGGTGATAATTAAACAACAATCCCATAAGGAGAGCGGTGGAGGTTTGTGTACTGTTGTCCAGCTGGAAGTAACAAAATTTATAATACTTTATACGAGTAGCATTATAACTTACGCATGAAATGCATCGATAGATGTTAATTATGCAAGATTTGTTGTTTGACGAGGTACCAGTCAGAATTATCCCGGCCCTTATGCACCGTTACCCAGACGGCGCTGGTACCCTTATAATGAAGCTCCGGTCAATAGCAGTTACTATCCTTACAATCATGCCCCTCCCGACGTGCATTATGCTGTTCCGCAACCCATCCCGTACCAAAATCCGGCACTCTATCCACAATATCAACTTTCTCAGTTACCAGCTTATCAGATACCACAGGGCCCACCCATACCGTATCCGTCACCTCCATCACCGGTCCCTCTGGTAGGTTCCTATCCATCTGCCCCGGCAATTATACCGACTTATGCATTACCGTCCGCATATGCGGCCCCACAAAGCTATGCCGGAAACCCGGCAGTGTCTTTATCGGACATTGTGGACATGAACACATTTAGGCAAGTATCCCAGTCAAACGACGCGATATTTCACGAAGGACCGGTGTTTGTGGAGACCACCAACGAGTTGTATTTCTCGTCCAACCGCTTTATTAACAGCAATGGAGAAGAACATATTCGCATTTCCAAATTGAATGTGGCGACGCCGAACGCAGTGCCGGTCACAGTGACAACCAATCCCCCGATTCTGATGGCCAATGGAGGCGCACGCATTAATCGGAAGGAGATTGTCTACTGTTCGCAAGGATATAACACGACATCGGGCTCGTTGATGAGGCTGAATATCGAAACACTAGTGGCTACAAAAATCGTCAGTGAAATACTTTCGCAATATTGCTTCCAAAAAATATCATTAATTTACTTTGCATTTTGCTTTTGCAGCCATTACAGCCAAATCTGGATTTTAGTAGTCCCAACGATGTTGTATTAAGTGACCAGTACGATGGCTACTTTTTCACCGATCCGCCTTATGGTTTCTATCAAAATTTCCGACCGAAAAACACGTTGCCGCCTTCTGTTTATTTTGCCGACAAAAGAACTCTGAATGTCACACGCATTTGGGAGTTTCCGGCTAACTACCGGCCGAATGGACTTTCCCCTTCCCTTGACGGATCGCGGCTGTACGTCGCTAATTCAGGTAAATAACGTAAACAATAGTTACATCTCGACTGTAGTATCGTTAATCATATGTATGTACAATACGTTACGTTGCCGTATTAGCAGGTGCGATTGACAGTTTTATGAACAAATAGGATTCCAAATCGGAAACGGCTCCACAGATGCCACCGTGCCCATTGTCGTGCACGTATTCGCCATGTCCAAAGGCAACAAAGGTGTTCCCGTTCTGACCGAGCTGGATCCCATTTCCACGGGGACCGATGTGGGCGTGCCGGATACGGTCAAAGTGGATGAGAAGGGCAACATTTACGTGACCGTCAGCAATGGAGTACGCGTATACACCCCGGGAGGAGTGTTTATCGGCACTATTTCCATTCCTCCCCCCGGACCAGTGGCTAATATTGCCTGGGCAGGGAAGACGCTGTATATGTTGGCGGAAAAGGTTTTGTATTCGGTGCAAGTTAAAAATCGAGCGGCACCGTTGCATGATATTGATAACACGAACTGGTGAACAGCCATGTTTAATAAATTATTTATTTTCTTGCTTTCCTAAATGGTTTGAGTATATGTACAATTTTGATAACTCCTGTTTGATTTATTCGATGTAATTTTGTGACGCTGTCCACGATCTAATCAAGGTTAATACAAATCACTTTTCGTGTTTATGTGTTTAAGGAGTACATGCATTTTTGATGTGATCATTCTTGAGATCGTCGAAGCGCAGCGCTGGCTGTTATACGGAGTCCCCGATCGGCAAAAGAAATTTGTGAGTGAAATTAATGCTCAATCTAGACTACCCTAGAAGCTTTTGAAAAAGATTGACGCATTACGCCAACTCTGTAAGCCCTTTGCTTGTTCTTCATCGGGTGCCATGTACTTATTTGACGTAAACATTTTACATTTGTAATAACTACCAAGAGCGAGTAACCGTAGAAATAACTACGGGTAAAAGACGGAGCTGAAGCAATTAATCAGATTATTGTAGGCCCGTACCAAAAACTGAATTATTTAGTCTAAAGCAGATATGCCAGAGCAGAGCAGATGCAGCGGTAGAGATGTGATGCAGTTATTTTTTCGGCACAACGAAACAAGAAATTAACGCTAGGGTAGCTATTGATGAGCAGGTGTTATCGTACGCTGAACAGCCACATCAACGGGTCGAACACCATCTGCAACGAGTACAAAGTCCCCGTTAAGGTGTGCGCCCAGGCCGGCGGTCGCATATTCAAATATAGTAGCGCCCAGTCGGTATCTGCCGGGACCCAGCAGACAATAACGTTGATGGACGTCAGGGCCAAAACGATAAACGGCTTCACTGTCCGGCGTCGTATACCCATGCCATCTTGCTGTCGGCGATTCAAGCGGCTTATAGATTTTCTCCCCGCGGTATCAGCGTTCGGCGTATCAGCATCTGCACTGGGATGCGTTTCCGGTTGGTGTGCAATAATGCGTCGGTTTAACCAGCGCTTAATAATGACGTAGATGTAAATAGTAAGTATGGTAAAAAGCGGCACGATCCGATGGATAATAAAATCGGCGCGACGCCACTGTATGATCCCGCCCTCCCCCGGCTGGCAGCCTGTCTGCTTTCCTGCTGGACCGAAGTAATAGAATTCCAGCAAGAAAATCGGAAAGTGCACCATGTGGACGTAGACCATTACGCCCAGGCATAACAATAAAGCCACTTTTTTATTATGACGCACGCGATAATGGACGGGGTAGGTGACCGCCCATAAACGGTTAACGGCGATGAGGACATGCAGGAGTACGGGGATCATACTAACGACAAACTGAGCGTAAGTGTATGCCGCACACAGTGGCCGTCCGCCTGGCCAGATGCCGGTAAAGGAGTTCATCACACCGATGGGTCGCATGACCACCATGATGACGATATTCCCGGTGGCTATGACAATCAGGTAGATGGTGAAAGAGGTCACGTGGGTTTGCGGGAGAAACTGCAGGACGAGCATCATGGCGTTTAAGATAACGGATATAACAGCTATGGATAACTGAAGAATCAGTAGAGGGTTCCAGCCAGTTCGCGGAATGAAAAAGGTCACCGTGGTATTATGATAAACGGATGTATTGTTAAATATTTCCATGATGTGTAGTATTCGCTATGTGGCTGATAAAGCACAAGTTAAGGATCTCCCTTGGAAACGCTAGAAAAGCGATGAAGCGGGTGCAACAACCGCGCTATGCGAAGTATCGGTCGAATTCGCATGGCACTGATTTTCAAAGCTGTGAAGTAGAATGCCGGGTTCCACATTATATGGCGCTGGATCGGGATAATTTGTTTTTGCAATACGATGCCGTCTGATTAATTTATCATTTGACGGCGTGATCGCAATTAAATTATCTTGGAGCAATTCCCCGGCAGACATTCTCCTGTACCGAGGCAGTAAATAATTTTCCTGCCGGTCGTACCAAGGCCGTCTGGACGCCAGTTTCTTCCTGTGTTTATCCCCAAATTACGCTGAATCCGGGTTGCGTTCTCCGTCCACAACAAGGGTTGATAAGAAGACCGGAAATCAGGCTTGCTGCTTTACTGATGTCGAAAAATTTACGGCTTATGATTACAAGATGATAACCTAAGTGAGATAATGCAGGGAAACATATGCATGGCACCGGAACAAAGAACCAGGGAAATTTCCTACCCGTTCATTCAGAAAAAAATTGTCAGACAGCACCGGAAACAGAAATTACCGGGCACAAATTAAACATCGCACTGACGAATGAGGAAAGGATTGCGGCTATTGTACAGACAGGCAATAAATCAAACTGTCACGACGTCAGCATAAAGAACATTAAAAAGGGGTTCCTTACTTCAAACTGGAAAAGAACTACCGCGTCTCTCTCTGTGCATTCGCTGAGCAATTAGCGGGTCCAGCTTACAGATTTACCTGGCGTTATGCTGTCATGCATGTGCAGGTCACAGATCGGTAATTACGTTTTCTATAAAAATTTATAACGGTTCAATTAAAAACATTACGTGCTTAAAGTGTGCTACTAATCATTTGATTGCTTTGTTTCGAATATGCACCCACTTAATGCTCTGTTAATGTTTTGCTCCGCCGTGATTTTGGGATGCTCGAAGAGAAAAGAGAGAGAGAGAGAGAGTGCGATATAGGAACGCGTAGAAATTCTCAGCTGGAGATCAGCAAACTGCAAAGCGCCGGCTGTGCACCTTACTTTAGTGAGGGCCGGGCTTGCCGGTTATTCCTCTCCGTGCACCGACTGATCCATGTCGTGCCGGTGCTGGAGAACGCACAGCACCCGTACGCCACATGAATTACACAATAATCTAACTGGACATGAAATTTTTATGGTTTCGGGAATTTGTACGTCTTCTTTTGCCAACATGTTTTGACATCTGGCTGAGATCACCTGTGCCTGCTTTTCCTTAACGTCTCAGTGTGCACGTAAAAGTATTTACCACAATGTCATATCATTCGATGCTTAGAATGACCTTTCCGGATATCCGGATCGCCGGTCACACGTTCCCGTCAGCCGCCGGGAATTCTGGCAGAGCATCACATGCTATCTGGTATTCTGGTGGAATCCCGATAAACACCCTTCTCAGTTTCAGGAACCAGGGAAAATCGTGCAAAGTCATTCTCATCGCTGGTAAATCAAGAATAATGCAGCAGTCTGGCTTTTCCAAAAACTGCACTTCCGTTGTTCACAGGAGTAATGCTACACCAATAAATACTCAGTAATTGCTAGCCAGCTACAGTGCGTATGCAGTTATTCGTCAAGTGTCCGCGGCTTAAAAATGTACTCAATTAATAAACTGAAAAACAGTGTGCATCAAACAGATGCATCCCACATAAATCACCAGCGCTACTTTCAAACTTCAAGCAGCGCTTGTTAGTAACTCTGCGCTGTCTGCATTTAGTAAATCGAAACATTTGATTGTACTACGTAGTACATGTATCCACCTGGTAACTGTAGAGAAGTTTGCTTTTCCTTGGAAACAAATTGAACGAGTCTTCAGAATGATGGAAAGGCAGTATAACAGTGTTTTCGGTGCATTAACAAGTACAGTAATTCTTTGCTAAATTAAATGCATTACTGCAACAAAAAAGTGACTGGAATCGGTTTTTTAGAAAGATAGAATAACTGGAGTACTGTATCTCCACAAGTATAGATATAGGTATGTTGTAATGCCAAATTAAATGCAGAGTCTTCGATTACACGTACGTTGCCCTTATTGTTCATTCATTTCTGTACACGGTAAATACACAAGTTTTCTTCGGTACTGCTCATAAAGAGTCATAATCACAGGGGAAGCTGTCATTCACAAAAGTCTAATCATGCCAGTAATGCAGCACCCGTGCCGCCCGGCTAGCGTTCCCGTACGCCGCCCCACCAAACGTAAAATACCCATCTACCAAATCCTTCGGTAGCGGTGTGACATCATTAACATCCCCGAACACCCACACCGTCTGCATGCCCATAATCATATGCTGCAGGGCGTGGCAGTGGATCATCCACACCCCGGGATTCTGCACCCGGATGCGCATAGCCCGCCAACTATACACCGCCCCCGGCCCCAACGTCTGCTGATCCGACGGTGCCGGCCGGTACAGATTCGACGTATCTCGCCGCGTGATCCGCCCGTGTCGCGCCACCAGCAGCGCCTCATTGGCCACCGGATCGTACGTCCCATTGCCGGTACCGCAATCGTAAAAATGATCACCGTGCATATGCCAGGGATGCGATTCCACCGTCCCCGTGAAATTATTCCCAATCAGGTACCAGACTATCTCTAGGACCTCCCCCATTTTGGCCGGGAAGGTCTTGGTCACCGGGTCGAAACCGCCGTTGGCCAGTGCCCGCTCGTAGTTCGGGAAGTTGGCCGTGTTGTTGCGGTACAACGAGACGAGATACGGTTCCATAGTGTTGGTTATCGTCTCGAACCACGGTGAACCAGACTGTTCGAAGAACGCCCCGATCCCCATGGACCCGTTGGTTACGATCTCCTGGACGTTGACGATGATCCGCCGCGTGACCTCTTCCAGCCGTGGGAACGGATTCCCCGGATCCGGATAGTACATCTGGATTTTATCCTCCAACCACCCACCGGTGAAGGTTTCGCTAGCCAGGGTCAATGGTTTTGTGGCCGGCAGTGTAAATGTGTCCACCGGGTTGGAGTTGACCTTATAATGTAAAATCGCGTAAGCTGTCGTGTCATTATCCGGTGACCGAGTTTCCAGTTGCACCCAGAAGCGATCCCGGATTTTCCCATCGGCTCCCGTTAATTCTTGCAACGTTTTCGTGAACAGAATCGCGCTGTAACGTTGGCCGGGTACAACTTCTAAATGATCCACCACATGCGGCATAACGTACTTCCCATCAATCTCGATCAGTACTAACGATGCGTGTTCCTCAAACGCGACGTATACTTGAGAGAACGCCGTACCCCCGATAAACCGCACCCGGTAGGCTTTATTCGGCTCCACATCCAGCACCGCCATCTCACACCCAGAGCCTTGCTGCTCCTGTGTGGCGTTAAGAGCGCGGGATTTTCCGTTAACGGCCACGTTATCCGGGTCACCGCTCCATGTGAACGGCCGGCTGGTTAAATCGTTCAACATGGAGGAGTCGTTCTGGAAGTAGACGTCCGAGAAGAGGATGATCAGATCGTCGTCGTAGTCGTACGGAGGCTTCTTGCCATCGGCCTCGTCAACGATCAGAACGCCGCTGGCGGTGATGGCCTGGAAGCCGACGTGGGAGTGGTAAAAGTAGGTGCCGGCATCGCCGGGTTGTAGTTGGAATTCGTAGTCAAAATAGTGATGCGGTGGGATGGGCCACTGACTGGCCATGGGTGTGCCGTCTGAGAACGGGGATGTTCGCATGGTTAACCCATGCCAATGCTGCAAAAAGTGATATATCTCTGTAAATACACCTCTGTAAAATATACCTCGTATTAACTGACATAATGAATTTTGAGAAACCTCAGATGTGCATGTTTTACCTATATAGTTGTATTTCTTAAATTATTTTATATAGCATACTGTAACCGATTATAACGAAATAGAAAGATGTTTTAAGAAATACAACACATTTTCTGTTTAGCGTCGCAAGAAACCAATTATCAAATACATTAGGTTGCCCGTTGTGCTGCACTTTACTCGGTAACATCCAGTTCGCTTAATTCTTACAGTATATAATAGTGCTGCGCCGGTAGACTTTAATATAAAATTATAGACGTAATTGTATTATTGTTGTATATAACTAAGTTTGTTAAAAAGTTATGAAAAATGCAGCAAAAATTATATTATGTAATTGCTAAATACTGTTAGCTTATGTGTTCAAAACGTACACACTTGACATAATAATAACGTATTTTAGAGAAAATAACAGGCAATAAGTTAATATCTGTATAAGCAGTTAACTTTTCTATTAAATTACGTGCATTAAAACATTAGGTTCAAATACAGATTATGTGGCTTTCGGCTTTTGCTGGCTGTTACTTACTATGGTTGTGTTCTCATTGTCATGATCATTATACACCCGTATCCACGCTCGATCGCCCTCCTTGAACCGCAACGTCGGACCGGGCGCCGTCCCATTGACCACACTGGAATACCGGCTTGTACAGTCGGCCACCGCCAGCACCACTCCGGACAACCGCAGTATAATATCCGGCCGGAAGGTGTCATCGTGTACCACGACGGACGGGGGCGTGGCGGGATAATAATTGGCAGCCGCCTGCACACATATCCATTGACAGACAACGGACGCAATAAAATATAAATAAATCTGCATAATATCCATAATTGTCTAACACCAGCCTGTATATTTAGAATGACAATGAAGCGTTAGCTTTTCGGAACGATGGAAAATTTGTAACACACCCTTGCGGCGGTGTCAAAAACCCAAGCGCGTTGAACGCGCGCGCGAAAGTGGCATTACTGTCATATATGCCAATGGAACGCTTCAATTTCGACGATATGCTCTATAAATCGATGATGTATTGTTATTAATCGGTATACCTTTTCACCACGCACCTTTGTGTAGGCTTGTTCGATTCATTAATTTATTTTTCTGTTAATAGTGATTTTGCTTTTTTTCTATAAAAGTAACACTGTGACACCACCTACCATAAATACGCCAGAAATAATTATCTTCCCTCTGTAATTTGTAACAGAGCGTAGAGTTATTACAGTAACTCTACGCTCTGGATTCTATGCGGCAACAAAGTGACGAAAAGTTCTCGCGTATCGTTGTATCGAAAGGCAGTTAAGTATCGGTTATTAAGAGCCAATTACCTTCCTATTTATTGAAATAACGGGCACGTTCTCGCCGGCAATTAAGTGGCATCATACGATAATTGCCATTGATCGGGTGCATGTTTTTCAGTGTTTTTTTTTCGGTCATCAAACTAACGTAAAGTGTGCAAGCACTATTAACCAAATATCTATATTCTGTACACTGTTCGTTCTAATTACTGTAAGAACTGTTTCCGGAAGGCGTATAAATGTAACACGTTAGTAGCAGATTATGTTATCCCATTCATAACACACGTATTTACATGTATGTACAGTAGGCACTTCCACAGAATAAATTTGGCGGGAAATGAAAATATTTTTCTGTGAAGCTGTGAAAATTAAATGGGTACAAGTACTGTACGAGTATAAAAAATCTGTTAGGCGTATAAGAAATCCGTTTACACGCAAACTGATCAGTTTTAATAATGTATCCTGCGCTAGTGAGAATTTTTAAGGGAAGTATTAACAGCTGTTCTTTCGCATTGTGGATGCTAAAAGGGTGTAACCATTTTTATTGTGCCGACCCCTTAAAAATTCACAGTATTCCTGAAATTCAACGAGAAAGCAGTGGAACCAATACAAAATGATAATTACAATTTAAAATATGTTGCTGCATGGTTTGCGGTGTGTTGTCGCGGCGGGAAAAATAATGAGAGCACATGTGAAATGACCGATGTGACTGCCATTTCAAAGGTCACAGTGCAAAGTGCAATTGCTATTGTATATATTTTTATATCACTCATCAGCCGGAAATACTTCGCACTTTTTTATTGATTGCTGCGATGACCGGTAACATATAATTATACACACTATTGCAAGGAATATCATGAAAATTCAGAGTTTCTTAGCGCACTAGGTATAGATAGGAATGCTTTTCATATAACATAATAAATGCAAGTTCAGACTGTTAATAAGTAATTTACAAACATGCAGTTGAAGATCAGACGCAGTCTGTACAATCAGCAGCCGGCACTTCCCCATTACACGGCGGCCTCTTCATTCTGCAGCTGCCACAACGAGGCGGCCTGCGGCGGCGTCCAGTTATACGCGTAGGCGTTATGCTGCTGCAGCGCCTTATACCGCTGTCCATCCCACACCACTATATCCCCGGCATTATACGACGCGCCCTTCTGCCATTCCCCCACCGTCGCCGGCGCCACGGTCGGCTGCACGATCATGACGTTGCCGATGCCGGATCCGCCGATGCCCGAGGCGGTGTTGAGGACGACGACCTGCCCGGAGCCTAACGTCACGCTGTCACCGGCGACCGCCGCGCCGGAGGCCGTGACCCCTTCCGCTACAACGGAGACGGTGGTGTCCCCTTCCACCGGGACGAGGGTGGTCACTTCCACGGGAACGGCCGAGGTCACCTCCGTCACGACGGTCTGCTGGACGATGACGGTGGAGGTCTCGGTGACGGCGTTGCCGGCGGAGTCGGTGACCGCCACGGGGACGGTCTCCTCATCGGGACGGGGCCGGGCGTGGGCCGCCATGGCACAGAGTAAAATTAATACGCCGCTTTTTAGATACATGACTTTGGAAGAATGTCAATAAAAACGAAGAAATAAATGTTGGATGAAGGAATATCGATGCTGGTAATGATTTTCAATGGCCATTAAATACTACTCGGATTTTCGTGATATCCATCTCAGAAATGTTTTCTGTAACACATTTGCCGGAATATTCCCCGTTTATTCATGGAAGCTTCCGGAATTTCATTGCAAGATTATTGGTCGCACTATATAATTACTCATTCTGTTGCTGGACTCCAAAGGTCACTGCCAATCGCCGGTGGTTTGCCCATGTTGGTTCGCGTAAACACTTTACAATTTCCCACGGATGTGTGGAAAAGTTACCGCATATGGATGTTTCAGTGTGTAAATGTGGCAATTTACGGCGACAACGGTTGGCAAGCAGACATCGTGATTTTATCGGCATGTGTAATCATCGACGTTGAGGGTCAACATGCAACATATGTACCCGGTTTCGCAAAGCAGTAATTATTTTTCCTGAATGGGATTTGCAATGTATTTCTTGAAACGCCCGTAGTACGGAACGCTTTCCCTGTAACTAATACGGGTAATTTTATACTTCCGACAGTTGTTACTGTACTTCGTTACTCAAACGCCAAAACAATAAATTTAGCTTAGATACAACAAGATTAAGATTACAGTAAGAAAGTCACAAGCACAGTTCGTAAAAATATGTGAAAAGAATATTATACTCGTATTTCGTAAATCCAGCGCTTAAAAATATATGTAGTAGTAACTATTTACCACAGAGGATAATATGATTACAGTATAACGTATTGCAATATACAGTACATATAGATGATAATCTACTGCAATAATATAATCATTACAATGCGAAGCAATAATGCGTTGATAACAAAATAACGTTCACCCCCAGTTCCCAGAACTAAATTCACTTGAGCCAAAAAACTAACCAGAGCTACGTCCGGTATACATATTCTTTATGATAAATTCTTAGACATTCACAAAATAAATAATCCATCTCAACAACAATGCTGCTGTACCGTCATTATTTTATCATCGCTTCAAAATCAGCCCCACGAAGTGTGCAAATTAATACCATTAAGAATGCATATCACCCAAAGGCACGCTGATTTAATTTCCGCTGAATTCGAACAAATTCATCCTCACCGCAACAACAAAACAAATGTAAGATAATCCAGAAGCAATAGCTGTCTTTTGACATTTCACATAAATACCATAACACCACATAGTTTTTATGCACGCAGCAGCATCACCAGTCCTTTGACCACTTTATACAGCATCACCACGCCCAACGCCGTCCCGCCCACCCCAATAGCGTAGGGTTTGAGGAAGGAGTAGATATTGGGATTCCGGTAGATAATCAGAACATTATCCCGGTTGACGGCGCTGAAGGGAGCGTTGACGGTGGCCAGGAAGTGCTCCATAGCCAGATCTGTCTGGCATTCCGCGTGGATCTGTAGATGCTCCACGGCTTCCTCCAGATCGGGAAGAACATACAGGATACGCTCGCCGCCGTCTTCTTCGACAGAGGGATCGTCCGAGGTCTGTAGGGCGACATCGCGGGCGGTTATGGAGGTGGATTCCGTCTGGGTCTGGACGTATTCGCTGTAGGACAACAAATTGTTTTAGAACATAAAAACGATTTCTAATTTGCCAGTTTTTCTTTTAAAAACATGTTTAAAAGATTCCTCTGATTACCAGGTACGAGTACCTATCGTAGAACCTCGATTTCTATGGTTTTTGTACATAGAGCAGAGGAAGCGATTTACTATGGAAGAAAACTGCAACCCACACCCAAATAACGGTATTAGCAAAGCGTTTATGCAATACTTTATGGTTCAAATTTAAACCGACTAAACTTCGTATATTAAACTGTATTTTCAATAGTTTTATGCAAAAAAGAGATTTTTTAACTTGAGTCTCACGATAATTCTGGTGTGTAAATAATACTTATGGAAAGTCAGAAGCAATAAGTACTGTACAAATGAAGTAACCTCTGCAGCAACAAGCCTCTGCACTACAATATATCCACGTACAACCACCAAGTTTTACCGACAATTTTGAAACACAAAGCTAAGCAGAAACTACTTTTATAAACTCGAAATTTCAAAGCTTCTGGTCCTATTTGTAAACATCATCAGCTTGCTGAAAAAACTGAGAACAAATACAAAAAAGATTTCAAGTACAAAACGCTTCTACCTGCAAAAAAATAAGTAAGTACATATTCAGTATACACCGTACTGGTTGTCTTGAAACCTGAAACCACCACCAGCATCCACAGAAGACAAACCAATTAAGACTGGCATAATAAAATTCTGTAAAACTATTTCCACAACGATACATACTAATTATTGGTAAATTAAAGTGGTCTAGTGAAAAACGCAAATACTGATGGTGAGTATTGACTGCATTGTGGACTACCACTTACCAGTCAGTACCAGCACCTGATAGTTGGTACCGTACCATGAGATCATACAGCTAGCAATAACTTCAAGAATTTAACACACAGAGAACATCTACAATTTGAAAATCAAGAAAACTATAAATCAATCTGCCTTATGTTCTCCTCACCGTCTGAGCCGTCTCCTGACCAGATCCCGCATCGCCGTATCGACACACTGCAGATTCCTCTCCAAACACACCTGGAACTCGAAGACCTGCTCCTCCAGATCGCGCAGCACCCCCTTATCCGCGCCCTCCCACGCCCCCTGCCCCTCCGGGGTCGCCCCCACATCCCCGTTGCTCTTGGCATGATTCTCCACCGGCAGACGGTGCAGGATCCCGCTGAACGTCCCGTCCAGATGACGCACCCGCTTCACGCAATCCTTTTGCGTTTTCTCCAGGCGCTCCACCAGAGTCTGTAGCTGTGTATAGTGCGCGGCCAGCTCGACGTGCAGCGTGAGGGTGTCGTGCACTGCGCTGTCGGTCGCGGTGGGGGATCGGCGGGTGTTGGACTGTAGGGTGTTGGAGCGCGGCCGCGAGGCGATGGCGCCGTCGGGGAGAGTTCTGGCCGAGTCGCCCATCATCCAAACATAGGATAATCGGATGGTGAGTTATAACTTAGGATACTTGAAGTATATTCAACACGGTGTGCGGGCCAGGCAGTTGAATCACGGACGATCAGCACTTCACTGGGGCAATTAGAAAATATGCTTTAATAAGAGAGATCATAGTCCGTTGAAACCAGAAATCTTTTGAGGAAAAAAATCGCGTCATCCAGAAAATTGCTTTGTTTACACTTTACAACCTATGTTAATTGTTAGGGACTGATTTTCAGTGATCTGTGAGCAAATGAAAATGCGGCTTTTTCCGGTATGATTAAATGGTGTTGGAGCTGGTTAAATGTGCCCTATTATTGGAAATGGAACCGCCTGTGCGGTTTACGTTAGCACAACCACGTAATGGAAATGGTATCAAGCACCTTTGCTGCATTCCCGTGATTCCACACTGTGATTGTTCAGTTTTAATTTTTTAATCTCATTCTGAGATTCTCCTTGGTTTTCAGTGGTTTCCTTTTATTTTCCAGTTAGATTTTAAGAACAAAACTGTTCTCAAGTTCTTCATCTAGATCGTTTTAGAAAACTTATAAATATTTGAACCAGTGACCATTAGCAGTTGCCGTTGCAGCCCAAAATTTAAGCTTGTTGTCGCGGTCTCAAGTTGTTTGAACGCCTGTGCTTGATGGGCTTTCACAGTAGCTTGACTAGCTTCGCTGCACTTTATTTTCATGCTGATAGCAGTTAGCCTGATAGTAATTTGATTCCTCGGTTATAATTTTGCTGGGTTGAAACTGGAGCTATCGGAGCGTCCATAGATCATCCTGATTTATTTGGACATTTGTCAGGCGTTCCGGTCTCGCCATGGCAGAAGACGATCTGGAAGAAATGCGCCATTTGCGACGTAAGAGCTACAGATATGACTAAAATTCTTAATCGCTGCTTTAGAATACACTTGTGTCGTATATTGTTACACTACAGATCATATGTGTATTGAGTGAAAATTAATGCTGGATGGTTGTCTTCTGCAGACAAATTCCATGTGGGACTCCGTCCTAGTCGCGATGCTGGCTCCGACGACGATGAAGAAGCACATCCCACAGCAGCGGAGCCTACAGCAGCGTCTACCTACGTTTTTGGCACCACACTCAACCAACCATCTGCGGCATCCGCCAAAGAAGAGGACGAGAACGAAACCATGGCGAAAATGATGGGCTTCTCCGGTTTCGCCTCAGGTGCGCTCACCAGATTTTAATTAAAACACTCGTAGCTTGCTGTTTCAGTTTTATATCTCAATCCTTTCCATTGAAATGGAAAAAAATGTAGGAAAACAAATTAAAAATAACATTTTTATTATTCTTTTCAGAAAGCTATTATTACTGCTTTTTTTAATGTCCGTAAAAACTGATACACAATTCTTAGAGACTTTCGTAAAATTGATATAACGATGGATTTTGCAAAGCTTCGTGGAATTTGCGCGTTCGAAAAAAAGACGGACTTTCTACATTGACACTGTAGTGGTATTTAAGAGACTTAAATAATAAAATCAATTGATAATGGAGATCTTATTATATTTTTAAATTTATAAAAATAAATTATATAAAGCTTAATTACATGTATGAATGTTTGAGATGCTTGATGGAATTTTCAGGTGCGAAAAAATCACGGACTTTCGACATTGACACCCTGGTCAACGAGGCCCGCCAGAACGCCACACTGTCGTCCAAAGGAACGGAATCCGACAGCGACGACGATGCGCCCGGTCCACCCCTACCCCCGAAGCCGTCCGCGGCCCCCGGCAGCACCTCCGGGGTAGTGGGACCATCCCCACCGCCTTCAGCATCCTCTTCGGCTCTGCCGTCGGGATCCTCCCAATCTGACCTGGCTGATGATGATTCCGATGTGTCGGATGACGAGGAGAGCGCGGATGTCGGGGGAGGGGACTTCCGGATCCCTTGTTCGTATGATCTCACCTTCGAACACGGCGACAAAGCGGTAAGAAACCAAACAAAATTATTTCGTTGATGTTGGTGTTGGTAGAAATTTAACAGTAATTACGCAGAACATCTAATTGGGATTACCGTTGCTTTAACACGCGACCGTAAACCCGAGCAGGTGCTAGATAAATATTTTTATCAGTAAAATGTGCTTTGTGTTTCGTACCGTTCAGTGTTTGAATTGATTGAGTGTTAGCGTAAGATTTTCTGTAAATGGGTCGGTCGGTTTGTTTTGATTGTGTTAGTTGTGATGCTGTTATTGCTTTTTTAAGTAGCCTTGAAAGTTTCACCGTTTGCAAAAGTATTTTGGCTGCAAAATACGAACGTTAGGCAAAAATACGAATATTTAGTTATGCGCAGTGAAATCGTAGAATAAGGGATTAGGCTCTCTGTACTATGCATCCGTAAAATCCCTTAATTAAGACGATTTTACACGGTCTGTGAAACTGATGATTTTTAAACAGTTTTTTTTTGATAATTATATGCTTTGGTGATCAGTACTTATTTGTCTCTGTTTTCTTATTGAACTTGGAATAAAAATTAAATATATCTTGAAATAAATATTAAATATATGGTTGTTTTTTTAATGTTTAACTTTCACGTAGTGTACCGGCGTTCGCAATCATTGTTATCTCGGCGGCTATTGCCCATTAAACTTTAAATATTATATTAGGCAGTTGCAAACAGCCGCTGTACGATTAGACTTTAATGTTGAACAGAAATTGTCCAAGCACACCAAATTGAAATTTCTGATTTTCTTTTGCTCTGAGTAAAAGTAAGAGCTGTTTTGGTGGGTGATTTTTGTTGATGATTGATTTTTTCTGGCAGATTACGGCCCTGAATGTGGATTCGGTTGGCGCGCGTTTCGCCACGGGCAGCGTGGACTACGAAGTGAAACTGTGGGATTTTGGCGGGATGCAGGCCAACCTGTTCGCTTTTCGCACGTGTAAACCCTGTGAATCGCATGCCATCCACAATGTCAGCTTCAGCAACGGCGGGGAGCAGGTGCTGGTTGTCTCCGGCAATGCGCAGGCCAAAGTGATCGACCGTGATGGATTTAACGTCATGGAGTGCCCCAAAGGCTTCCAATACCTCAACGATATGGCCGCTACCAAGGTAAGTAATTTTAAATTCATGACGCACAGATCGTGTTCACATTTATTGACAAAACATAACTTGACATCAACATGTATCTCGAATATTCTGTTTGTAAATAACCAGTGATTTTAATCTGAAAAATAATGGATGGTTGTCGTTCTGATTTCTGTGTCTTATAATTTTGGTTACGTTAACGTTATTCATGATTTTGAATTTGACAAAAATATTTTGTATTTATATAATAGCTTTTTCGTTTGTTAACGATTGACGGTTTTAAGCTAAGAGGCTGATGATAGATTATCATTCACAGTTTTAGATTTTTGTTTGCTTTGTTTTCTTGATTAATTGTCAGTTTCATGCATTTATTTTTGATATTATAACGCTTTCATTATCATACGTACAGATACAGGCTACAGAATACTAGAGTAGTTTTTATTGTAAAAAGTTGAATTATTTTATCTGGCGAAAATTTTTCTTCGAGAAGGAAGTTTTGGTTTTACATTGAAATATTTGTGCTTTTTATTTCCTATCCGGCTGTCGTTAGAGTTTTCCCGGTTCTGTCTAGGGTCACATCGGTATGTTGACTTCCGGGTGGTTTTCCCCCAAAGTCAAATCGGAATTCTGCACCTCCTCCTACGACGGCACGCTGCGCATCTGGTCCATCGATAATAAAGAAAAGCACAAAGTCTGCCTGAAACTGAAATCCGCCAGCGGGCTGAAGACCGTCCCCACCACCTGCGCCTACAGCAAAGACGGGAAATTCGTCGCTGCCGGCTGCCAGGACGGCAGCATCTCCATGTGGGACACCACCAAAGCCAATTTTGTCAACCCGGCCAAGACCATCCGCAACGCCCACCAGAACGCCACCGACATCTCCTCCATCTGTTTCTCCTACGACAACCGGATGTTGTGCTCGCGGGGCCTGGACGACACGGTGAAACTGTGGGATCTGAACATGCTGAAGAAACCCGTGTTCGAGGCGCGCGGATTATCCAATATCTCCTCGCAGTCCGACTGCGTCTTCAGTCCGAACGATAAAGTCGTTCTCTGCGGCACGGCGGTGCAGAAAGGCAGCGGGGAGAACGGGAAACTGGTGTTTTTGGACCGGAACACGTTTAATGTGGTGAAAGAGCACCCGGTCGGTCCGCAGAGTGTCATCCGCATCGTGTGGCATCCCCGGCTCAACCAGATCTTCGCCAGCACCAACGAAGGCACCGTCAAGGTCTTCTTCGATCCTAATATCTCGCACAACGGCGCGCTGCTCTGCCGGACGTCCAAGAAACGCGTCAAACCGAAGCTGGCGGATTCAGTGACCGCGGATTATGTTTATACACCGTTTGCGCTGCCCATGTACAAGGAAGAGAAGCAGCGTAGTAAGCAAGCGCAATTTGAGCGGGCCCGCAAGGATCCCATTAAATCCCAGCGGCCGGAATTGCCGGTGACGGGACCGGGTGCCGGTGGCCGCGTGGGACAGGCGGGCGGCACGTTGAGCTCGTTCTTGGTGCGGAAGTTGGGGTACGCGCAGAAGCGGAAGGATGAGGATGTGGATCCCCGACAGGCGTTGCTACGGCACGCCGAAGCGGCGGCCAAGGACCCGTACTGGGTTTCGCCGGCCTACGCGAAGACGCAGCCTAATACGATCTTCCAGCAGGGCGAGGGGGATGCGGCGGGGCATGAATTGGGGGAGAGTGTGGCCAAGAAACAGAAAAAGTTTTAGTTGTTGTGGTGTTGTTGTAGGAGGATGCCTAATGGATTTTATACTTTGTGGTACTACTCGTACTGTTTGATTGATGGCCGATATGTAGCAAATAGCAATCATGTGTAAGACATACACGTTGTTTTTCAGTAAATGACGAAATCTTGTTGACACGAGTCGAAAGACGAATTGTCGCAGATGGAATAAAAAGGACGATAACTTTGTTGTAAAATTTAATTATGATCGCTACCAGTATTTTACCCTAAATTCGTGCTCACAGGAAAAGATGCTGCATCATACTAATTATTACATACTTTAATAAATGGACGAGCGTCAATAAAAGAACTACTCGTAGCTTTGATGACAACTTTTAAAAGAAGTAAATTTCACAAAATATCAAATTTAGTATTTGTCAAATACGAAATAGACATTGCTCCTTGCTCGCGGCTAGCCACTGTTTACATACTCGTACCCGTAATCCATCATTGTAGTGCGTAAAGTTGCCACAAACGTTACCGCCCCTGGGGTCGAGTTTCAAGTCAAACTATTCATAAAGAATGCGATCTGTGCTTGGTGCTTGGTGCTTGGTGAGTACTTTTCACTTTTGCAACAAAAATTATTATTATTAAATTTAAAATTATCTATTAAATTTATCTGTATCTGCTTCCGAAATGATGTCTCATGGTCATCTTGAACCGATGACCACCTGCTCGGATAGTGATAATACGTTCGACCAGAAGCGCAAACGGTGGGAGCGAGACGAGAAAGTTTCTCGCACTGGAGAATCAAGCAGTGACCCGAACGATTTTCCTAACTCTTCGTCCCAAGATGGAAAACCGATGAAGGCCCTGGATCAACCGAATCCGAATGTGCTGGTAATGCTTTTTGAGAATATCTGTTATTGGTCCGAACTCCGAACTTTCCGGCCGAAGAACAACGATCAGTAAAAAGTATATTAATTATCTGAATATTGTATATGTGACATTGTGAACTACTCATTGTACAGAGTAAATTCTACAATAGGCAGCGTAGCGAATTCAGTTGTCCTGATATTCTACAGCTACTCTGGTATTTTCAGTTCGCCGTGAATTACAATTTACAAGGCGCTTTTCACAACTTTTGTTGACTGCGGTCAAACTACTGTATTTGAATTCTCATAATTATAATAATTTATCGTTATTTATGTGATGTCAGATTGTTGTCGTTTAAGTGATTTTCGTTTGATGGTGGTATTGAGTATCTGTACTTAGTTAAATTTTTTTTTGAATAATGAGATTTGTACCCCATTGGAATAATGCATTTTAAACTGTTCGAAGAATAAACGTGATAGGAACGGGACGTTTTACTTCGTAGAAGTACTCTGAGCGACCCGATTTGAAAGTGCTGAAAACGACCGTAATTCCTGACAAAATTATTATTCGCACAACGGAACTGGCCAATCATGTTCTCGTTATGGGAACAGTATCGGTAAGAGACTAACGATAAATTTTATAGCTGTCTAAAAAGCTTGTTGGTTACGGTTATTAGTTATAATTTTATTGTTATGTATTATTTATGGATTATTAGTCATTCATATGTGACTGTGTGCCTATAACTGGCCACTTCTGCAGTATTCTGACAGTCCTGTCAAGTGTCCGTACGGGACCGAAACCAACGCCTGCAACAACGTCAAGTTTGTGTCGACGGATCGGCTGAAGGCGCATTTGGAAGTCGCGCACCAGTTGACCAATGTGCAGATCAATCTGTTGTGTCCCTGCCCGGCGGAATGCAACGGAGATAAAGAATGTCCGGTTGCCATATATGATCAGTACTCAGGACTGTATCTGGTAGATCATTTGACAGAGGCTCATGAGCAGTTCTACAACAAGCTCCAGGCCTTACTGTGCTGCGTGGATGTTGACGATGACGATGAGCAGGATGACCTTGAAGCATTCCTGAAGGAAAACAATTTGGTACGGTTTCCTATTAAAAATTGTTTAGTACAAAAACTGGATTGCATATATGAACGGGTCATTATTTTCCTACTACGTATTATCAGTGCGAAAATTATGGTGACTGGCGAACGGGTACAAGATTGTGTTTGCTGTTACTGGCAAGTTAACGCTTTCATTGAGTCTGGGTACAAATGAGTTGGGTACAAATTTCGGAAGAGGCTTCAGATGGGAGAATTAAGGTGTGCTAATGAAATATGAACGCGCCAGCTATTGTCAGACTCCTTTTTACGAGGGAGCCAGCAAACTTGAAAGGATTATTATATTATTTTTAACTCATGATAAATATGCCATTTTCTTTAATTCGTGCTTTAACATGTATTATGAACACTAGATGGCCGGCTTTCCGAGTACTGCATCGTCAAGCTTCGCGCGAAGCTGTCAGTGCTTTTTCGTTTAGTAAACGAAAAAACTCAATAAAAGATAAGCTGTAATTCAATATTAAAATTTATATGGATTTTAAATTTACTGAGCACGTGCATTATATTATGTTCACGGACACGGTCAATAAATTCCGCTGGAATGCGGAACATAATTACGTATCACGTTTCATAATGTTCACTTCCGCTGTCCAAATTTATTCTGGCTGCAACTACTTTACTCGTACGCTTTTCAGCAGTTTAACTCTTATTTTAAAAACAGAATAGGAAAGATATGGATTATCTTAAGCATCTGGATGGGCGTAAAACGTTTCCGGAATGGACACGCGATGTGACTAAGCCGTTTCAAAGCCAGCTGATTCCAGATAAATTCGTTCAACCAACAGTTGTAGAGGTGTGGTGCAGCCGTACAGAATTTATTCTAATCTGTACACTAGTGTCCACAGGTGTGTTCTGACATTTTTGAGAAGTACTAAGCGCTTGTTTTGCAGAATCGTTGCTTGTATTACGTCTGCAACCTTGAACCATGTAAAGGGAACCGTTTCCCCAGCCCGCGACGAATCAGAAGTCACATTTGCACAGTGCACCTGGAACAGGTGCCCATGCAGACCGACCTTTACTTTGGATGCCCTGCCCCAGTGAGTAATTGAAGCTGTAGCACGCTATGTGTACCTTAAGCGTTTGTCCTTTTCGTGGCTAAAGCGCATGTGCTGTGAGTAGCTGAAGCGTTTGTGCTTTTTCTGCAGGGATGCAAGGACATCGTGAAGTCCAACACGAATCTCATAATATCGCACGTGAAAGCGATGCATCCTTCTTTGTGCGGCAGGCCTGATTACTCGCAGAACGCTTTGCAGGTGAGTGTAGCGTTTTCTTTCTGATAATCTTACTCATGGGGCCGCTGCAGATTACAGATTTCATTTTTTTTAAAATCTGAAATTAGGATTATTCTCATCGCAGTACGGTGATAATAACAATAATATCAGTTTTATTTATTGTCCTGTGCAGTGGGACATATGTCTCCTCTGGGCATTTGACACTATTTCACAAAAACCACAGCATACTAATTTTGAAAATAAAGATACTGACATGCTATACGGAAGTCGCAGCAAATGACGCATACTGCGTCAATACTGATATTAAAAAGATTATTAGACGGCAAGCGGCTACTGTACAGCATAGCCATCGTGTTCGTATAAAATGCCGGCTGCAGATTCTGATTTTATGTTTTGGTGTTCATAGAAACGAGAGCGCATGATAATGGAAATGGATAGTGGTTCTGTACGGGTCAGAGAGACTTTGTACGGTTCATCTGAGGATTCTGATGACAGCAGTTCTGAGAGCGAAAAGGAGGAGTGCACGCGGTACTTGTACAAGTACTCTTGTCCGGCCGAGGTATGTGCGGAGCGTTGATTAAGAAAACAATATTGCGTTAAAAAGTGTGCTATAGATGCGTGTTCCGGCATAATCTTCAAGTTTTATTGCTGCGTTGTAGGATTGCACGGTGGTGTACTGGGATCGAGATCATATGATTTGGCACATTGGAGCTGATCATCAAAAAATCTGGAATACTGCTTGAAGTATATTACCGTTTATCAATAACTTTTTGCTGGTAGGAAGAAGATTTTGATAGATTATCGTTTCCAGTTTTGAATGCTGGTGTGATGTGTTTTCGTTTAATTGTTAACTTTCATGAATTTATTTTTAATATTACAGTATTATGTTTAACGTTATGCGTAATACAAAGTGGTTTTTATTATAGCAATGTTAAATTATATTTTATTGCCGAAAAATTTTCGATAAGCTAGTTTTGTATTTTCTCAAACTGTTTGCCGATATTCTCCGTTACCGAGTGCAGTTTGAGTTTGTAAGGTTCTGTTTAGGGCCACGTTGCTATGCTAACTTTCGGCTGGTTTTCGCCCAAAATCAAATCGGAATTCTGACCTTCTCCTACGACGGCACTCTCCACATCTGGTCTATCGACAACAAGGAGAATCACAAAGTCTGCCTGAAATTGAAATCCTCCAGCTGCCTGAATACCGTCCCCACCACCTGCGCCTACAACAGGGCCTGCGCTTATCCGGACGCCCGAGAAACGCGTCAAACCGAAGCTGGCGGATTTGGTGACCGCGAATTACGTCTGTTACCACGTTCGCTGTGCCCTTTGTACAAGGAAGAGAAGCAACGCAGTAAGCAGGCGCAGTTTGAGCGAGCCCGCAAGGATCCCGTTAACGGGAGTAAAAGAATTAGCTTCAGTGACAACTTTTAAAAAGAAATTTAATTCAGTTTTGTCAGTTTTTTTACATGTTACTGTAAATACAATTTTTACGAAAGCGCTTGTCGATAGAAATTCAACGGAAACGCGGCATCAATGCTGAGCAGTGGGCACGATGGAAGGAATTGATAAATTAAATAAGATGTTCTTGTTGTAATTTTTCGTGGTTCTTTCATTTTGTGTATCACGTCTGTTTTGACCAATAAAATTACTTACCATAATTCGCTGTTTGTGTGCATGATCCATCGTTGTGAACAGACGGCTGAAAACGTTGGCTGAACTGCGGACGGGCGCCGCAAACGTTTCCGCCGCCGGGTTCCAGTTTCAGATTAAACTGTTCAGACAAGCCACAACGGACAAGCGAATGAAGAGTCACTGAAGACCAACGATTTTCGCGCAGCACACTGCCACACTGCAGTTTGCAAATACTATTTTATCGTTAATTATTAACGGTTAATACTAAATTTTACTGTAAATATTATATTTTTGAGCGTCAAATACCTGTTTTTATCCGGTTTGCTATCCATTTGCAAATACGTTCTACGCATGTAAGAGTAGTAGCCTGTTGCGGCGCGTCAACAAGTCAATGCGACTCTGCACTTGGGGACTTTCTCTTTAACGTTGATTCGCGTTTGGCGCCATCGCGGCGTTCTTTTTCGTGAGTTTTGTAACTTTTGCTGTATTAAATTTATGGTCTGCTCCAGAACGATGTCTTATGATCATCTTGAACCGATGGCCACCTGCTCGGATAGTGACGATACGTTCAACCCGAAGCGCAAACGATGGGAACGCAACCAGAAAGTTCCTCGTACTGGAGAATCCAGCAGCGATCCGGACGATTCTCCTAACTCTGAGTTGTTCCAAGACGGAAAGCCGATGAAGGCCCTGGAACAATCGAATGTGCTGGTAATTTTTTCCTTAAAAAATTTGTTCATGGTCTGCGCTTTGACGCCGAAGAGCAAAGATCACTAAAAGCATAATCTGGGTATTAACAATTAATTGTAGAATTTAAGTGTATTATAATTACGATTAATTACATATTATACAGAGTAAATTAGGCTGGATTTCCGTGAATTTTGTGAACGGTTGTTAAAGCTGAACAAAGTACTTACTGTACTGAAACTGAATAATGATAACTATTTATCGCACTGGAATAATCTACGGTATTCTGGACTGCTTGAAAATAAACGTGATAGGAACGGGACTTTTTATTCGTAGAAATACTCCGCGCGACCCGATACGAAAGTGCTGAAAACGACCGTAATTCCTGATAAAATTATTGTTCGCCAAACGGAACTGGCCAATCATGTGCTTGTTATGGGAACAGTATCGGTAAGAGACCAACGATAAATTTTATGGCTGGCTAATAAGATCCTTGGTTACTGTCACTTATGTTTTTGTTATTTATTGTTAACTGGCCTTGACCGCTTACAATCTGCAGTATGGAGACAATCCTATCAAGTGCCCGTACGGAACCGAAACCAACGCTTGTAACACAGTGGAATTCACGTCGACGGATAGTCTGAAGGCTCATCTGGAAGCCGCGCACGAACTGACTAACGTTCAGGTTAATCTACTGTGTCCCTGTCCCGCGGAATGCAACGGAAATGAGGAATGCCGGGTTGTGGTGTACGATCAGTACTCCGGGGTGTTTCTGGATGACCACATGACGGTTGCTCATAAGGAGTTCTATGAAAAACTGCAAACACTGTCATGCTGCGATAAGCTTGATGACGACCAGAAGGAATTTCTCGAAGCATTTCTGGAGGAGAATGATTTGGTATGACAAAAGCGTAGCCTGCAGATTTTGTTCACCACAATTAATCCACCCGCATCAACATACAAAATCCAATCTGTGGAAAATTCATGTATGATTCCACGGTGGAATCATACGAAGAATTTTCTACAGATTGGATTATTATTAACACCATTATTATTATTGGATTATAATTATCCACCTGATTATTTTAAAGGCCTAACAAACATATTGCTACATTTACTGTTTTCAATGCTTACTTATACAAGGATTCATTTTAACCCTTGGTCTGATAACAGAAAATGGAAGATATGAAATATCTCGACCATCTGAACGGGCGTAAAACATTTCCGGAATGGGTACTCGATCTGGATGCAAAACAACCGTTTCCTAGCCAGATTATTCCAGATAAATTCGTCATTCCTACCGTCGTAGAGGTGGGGTTGCAGTAATTAGCAAAATGATTATATTTATCCTCCAGAATTCTAGGTAGATGCGTTTTACAGCAGTTTATAGAACGTTCTTTATTTCACAGAATTGCTGCTTACGTTACGTCTGCAATCTTGAACCATGTAAAAGAACTGGCTTTCGCTACGCGCGACAAATAAAAAGTCATATCGCTGTTGCGCACGAGGAGCAGGTGCGCATGGAAACCGACCTGTTCTTTGGATGCCCTGCTCCAGTGAGCTCTTTTTCTACTTTGACATGTGTCTGAACTTACTCTGAAGTCACTAAAGCGTTTGGGTTCATTCACCAGGGATGCAATGATATCGCGATGGCCGAAACGAAGCATATGGTATCACACGTGAAAGCGATGCATCCTTTACTCTGCGGCAAGCCCGACTACTCCGAGAACGCATTGCAGGTGGGTTTTGTAATATTAACACTTTCGACCGAAGCGTAGCGAAGGTTCTCTATATTAAGTTTCTATGAAAAATGTGGTGTCCGTCTGTCACCGCCACCTCACTTTGAAAGGTAAAATTCTCATGGCCACTTTAGCTCCACTAAGAATAGAATGGGGCTAAAACTTTGTTTTTTTGCTGTCGTGCAAAGCGATTTAATCTGGCGGTGGCGACTGGAGATATGAGTTAATTTAGTATGGGAACTTAGGAATTCAGATTTCAAGACAATTTAATACTGTTCGTTGTGTTCACAGAACCGAAGGGACTTGATAATGGATATGGATCGGCGTCGTGTGCTCGTCAGAGACTTTGGATGGTTCCTTGGAGAAGTGTGAAGATTGTTGTAGTGACAAAATGCACCGGCACTTCTGCAAGTACTCGTGCCCTGTACCGGTATGCTGGCTCATAAAGAACTTCTAAATTTCGAATTAAAATACCAGTTTTCCAGTTTTAAGGGCAGGCAACATGAGCATGCTGACCATATGGTGGGCTTCTCGTACTTCTTCCATGCAGCAGCTTTTGAACTTAGGAAAAAATCGTAACAGTAAAACATTTCACACAATGACACACATGCTTGTTTCGTCGTATAATTGGTATATTTATGTACTATTTCATTTACCTGTGGCACAACGTATTAGCACTAACTGAAAAATCATAATCGATAAGTATGGTTTGATTGTCTTGTAGGATTGTTCGGTGGAGTACTGGGATCGTGAGTACATGGTTTGGCACATTGGAGCTGATCATCAGAATCGCTGGAATATTGCCTGAAAAATGCAGTCGTAGTTATGTGTTTGATGCTCGCAAGAAATCGCTGGAATATTGCCTGAAAAAATGCAGTCGTAGTTATGTGTTTGATGCTCGCATTTCTGAGAGTTGGCGCGCGTTGACGATCGGGTCCGCTGCCGCGATACACGTACATCAGTACACAGCTTCGTCGACGTGAGAATGGCATCCCACTGTTGACAGGTGCGGCGGCAGCGCAGCCTTTAACGGTGTCCAATGACTGAAAGGTCTCCTTTAGCACTTCCAGCGGCAACGCCAATACGCGCTCAGCGGCACACAACGGCTGTTTCCGTTTCGGCTCGGCATCCGACTCTGCGGATTTCTTGCGCAACTGATTATAAAGGACGATACTGTCTGGCACTTTCGAACGCCCTAGCCTGTCATTGAATTTGGGAAACTCAGAGAACACGACAAAAATGCTCGGTTGAATGTGTGACCACACCGTTCCCAACCTTTCCAGCAACGCTCCGGCCTGTCAAGGCACGCCAACGCATTTTTTCCAGTTATGTGCTATGTACTATCAATGATTCACCGGTCGGGTCATCGTTTCTTCGGTCAGCAAAACGTCCTCAGCAAATTGTCGATCAGCAGGAGGGGTGGTCAGCGAATTTTCCGTGTGTCAAATTCCTGAATTCGACGTCTGAAAATTCACTCGGAGGAGACAACAGAAACTGCATTTTTTTGCGCTGTTACCTTGAAGTTCAGTAGATTTTATGAGAAATGTACACAGCTTGGATCGAAATAATTTCAAAACAAACAGCTGTTGTGGAAATTCATTAACAAGTAAAAAATAAATCCGTTTCGCATTTGCCGGTACTCAGAGTTAACGGATTCAAAAGTGGTTATGCACGGAATGAAAGTTACCGCGAATGGTTGTAGGCGCAATTTGCGTTATTGTTTGTTTGTTTGTTATTGTTTTATTATTTGTGTTATCGTTTGTTGGCACTTCCGTAACGGACACAGATACAGTACGTTTTGCATTGGTGCTGAATTAGAGGACCTTCGCTGCACTCCGGTCGATAATATGTACTGTGTACTTGGCAAATGGCAACTTATTTTACTTCTGCCAAAGAGCACAAACAGGCGGTTTGAATAGTTTTCCTTTTGTGGTTTCTCTGCATGAACTTACATAATAATATTAATGCTATTATTATATTGCTATACATAATACCAGTCAGATGTTAAATCAGCTTGTTTAGGCTATGTATGTACCGCATTTTTTAGGCCGGTATAAATGGCAGGCATTACAGTAGGCCTTTTAATGCGAGTCTTGCGATGCAGCCATCATGCAGGCTGACGCAACAACATTACGAGTATTGCGATGGTGTTGCGACTGTCGCTAACTTGGGATTGTTTTATTTATTACTGCAGCTTACAGTTCTGTGGGAACAACTGTGTACACACTGTACAGTACAATAGTACTGTGGAGTGTGGACAACGTTTTTTGTTGTATTAAATTTACCGTTTTCAACCATCAAAATGATATCACGCGATCATCTTGAACCGATGGCCATCTCCTCGGATAGTGATAATACGTTCGACCAGAAGCTCAAACGTGGGGAGCGAGACGAGAAAGTTCCTCGTACTGGAGAATCAAGCAGCGACCCGAACGATTCTCCTAACTCTTCGTCCCAAGATGCAAAACCGATGAATTGCCCGAAGCTACCGAACGTTCTGGTATATTTATCGAGGAACCTACATCCTCAGAATATTATAGGCTGATGAATACAGACCAGCAAAAAGCGGATCGAATTATCATAATTATTAATTTTATTACTTGTATAGTAGTGTACTGCAAACTAAAGTATGTAGTTCAAGTAAGTCAACAGAGTTTTTAATATTATTCAGAATAGATATGTTGAGCTTATAAAGAGACGCTTTCTATTAATTTTGTTAAAGATATGCGATTTCCTAGAAATACTCCGCGCGACCCGATACGAAAGTGCTGGAAACGACCATAATTCCTCATAGTATTATTATACGCAAAACGGAACTGGCCAGTCATGTGCTCGTTATGGGAACATTATCGGTAAGAGCCTGGTAAAACATTTGGAAGAATAGCGAGTACCAGTATAATTCTTATTGGTTTTTATTATTCTGGACGTTTGTCTTAGCTGTACTGTACTTATGAAGTTACGTTTGCGGTTTCTCTTTCAAACTGACCGACTACAATGTGTAGTATGGTTACAATCCGATTAAATGTCCTTTATACGGGACCGTAAACGGCGACGCTTGTAAGAACCTGTGCTATACGTCGACGGAAACACTGAAGGCACATCTGCAAGCCGCGCACGCACTAACCAACGTGCAGATCAATCTGTTGTGCCCATGTCCTGCGGAATGCAATGGAAATATGGAATGTCCGGTTGTCGTTTATGATCAGCACACAGGAATGTTTTGGAGAATCACCTGACAACTGCTCATGAAGATCACTTTGAAAAACTGCAAACATTAATGTGCTGTATGAACCCGGATGACAAATCGGATTTCCTTGAAGAATTTCTGGAGGAATATGATTTGGTATGACAACTATGCAGCATGCGCCTTTATAAACGCTATTAAAAACATGTTTTGTAGACAGGCAGCAGTTAAAAACTTAAAATTAACAGTAGGCACTAGGCAGCTAGCTCTACGGATCGG
>NW_026570467.1:0-97536 GCF_019649055.1 Paramacrobiotus metropolitanus | reverse complement strand
TTTTGCGTTTGTCATAAACCTGAATAGTTACATCGTACCCAAGCCGTTTCACCAGTGAAGCAGTAGAAAACTCTGCGGAAGCAAATGCTGATTACTAAATTTACAGCTGGTGCTTTCAAGTAATTTTATCAACGAATTCTTACCTTTCCACTTGAACAAAATACCTGTCCCATATTGCTTCCGGGATCCCGTCGTTGTTCGTTTCTGCGACAGAATGTCGATTCAACTTCAAACTGTTCGTTTTGGCAGCACTTGTCATTATGAGGACGATGATTGTGACCTCATTGGATCAGGAAGTTTCGGCAACACTTACAAAGCCAGCATTACGAAGCGCGGCAATTATGTTGGACCGGACGTTGTTGCTGTGAGATTTTTCAAAATACGAGATAAACGTTTTGTGGAAAACCCAGAAAACTATGCCAAGCTACAGGAGAGATTTGAAATGATGCTGAAGCTGAAACACGATCACTTGGTGGACTACCATCAAGTCACCATTATCCCCACGTATTTTAATGTCATGGTGAAATTCATCATGGACTATTTTTCTGGTAAGCAAATAAATAATGAGCACAGTAATCCTCTGGTCACAGCTGTATTCTTTACGCTTGGAGATACATGCACAGGTTTCTAAGAAGCGTTGTATGTGTTTTAATGGAACGCAGATGAGATGTACGTTTAATTACTGGGTGATTTTATTAGACAATCTCCAAAGTAAGCTGAAACGAACTGAGGACAGCGGAACTGTGCTTAATGTTGGAGATGCCATCGGTCACGCACTGGATCTGGCAGATGGACTGGCGTTCCTGCACGAGAACGGCATAACTCACGGCGATCTGAAACCAGCAAACGTGCTAATCGATGGATTCAACGCCCAACGTGAGACTTTGCGTATATCCGACTGGGACAGCCTCGTTACTCTTCAACGCTGCAGTGTCAGCTCCCTGAATTACAAGTATTTCCGCAACAGCGCGCGCTGCGTGTCTCCGGAATTGGCAGCTGCGTTAAGCCCTCGGAACACGCTCACCACGTAGCCCCCACTGCCCGACTCGGCCACGGATGTGTGGAGCTTGGGATGTGTCATGCTGCAGTTGATCCGCAGTATCACCGGCGATTATCGGGAAACACTACAGCATCCGGTCAGCGGAAGAGTAATGGGTGCGACTGAAGCTATCTCCGACTTGGCATTTTCGATAGCGGTTATGCATGGGTATGTTCCTGTCGTCTATGACGCCGCGCCCGTTCCGTCCGAGCTGGCAGCATGTACTCGCAACTGCCTGTGCTTCGCCAGTAGCCAGAGAGTATCTGCGCGTCGGGTGTTGGATAAACTGTCCCAGATCAACGGGAACCGTGTACCAAAATTGCGTTTGCCTTGCGACGCCTTGCGTTTCCAGATTCACACAAAAAGACACCCTTTCACAAGCCGTGATTTGTAAATACTTCTTCGCAAAATAAATTTGTGTTTCTTGACGACACAAAATGAATTATTTGATCATTTCGGCGGCACACTTCAAAAGTGGGCTTAATGGCGACTTTTTTCTATAAACAAAATCGCTGCGCCTATGTAATTAGCTACAAATACCGTACACCCATTATCCGCTACCAAAGAAAATTTCCATTGAAGACAGTTACTTTAATTAATGGGGTTAGCGCCATCACCAGCTTTTACTTTAATGTTATTGGACTGTCCTGCTAAATCTTACTGTGGTTTCTTAAAAACCCTGCCGATCCAGAGCATTATTTAGTAGCTTACAGATAATTATTATATGAAATTTTGTTAAGCGTACCGTGTAGGCGAACGCGACAACAGCGGTACATGTCCTGCTTGACAGCGCAGTGTAAAGTCACATCGATAGAACTTATGTACATAATATGAGTACATAGTCTGCTACAGACGAATATAAATATACGCCGGTAAATGGTATATACCATTATCAATTTTAATATTATAATAATAATATGTACTCTATACTTATGTGCTTTAGCACCAAAACTCAAGCTGAAAAAGAACATGACGGCATTCATACAGTACACACATGCTCTGTATTTGTTGGTAGTGAATAAGAGCCTTACTCTGCAAGGGACTGGCTAATTGTTTTTTTGTTTTAATAGGCAATAGCCGTCAAAGTAACAAGAAGTGCAAGCGCAGGCACACTGCGTCACTGCTAAAATTTTAACCATTGAAAAAACAACCAAAATATCCATCCAACTGTCTAATTAGCTTACCGGTGCAACAGGTGGCGCTACAAACGCTGAAGCTAAAGACGCAAGAACGCCACAGATTTGTATCGCAATACTGGTCCCCTGCGAAGTCCCAGTAAAGACTGACTGAGTGGTTGCGGTATGAAAGTTGACGATTTCTCCGCTGCCGCAATTTGTATACATCCGGCCACGCTGACTTGTAACGCAAACAAATGGTCATTCCTCTTAAAAAAAGAAACATTAGCACGAAGCCGCAAAATGTTTATTTGGTGTGCCAGACAAAACAAAAAATCCATCGAACGGTTCGAGCACTTTTGCTACAATTAACTGGAAATAAGTTGCCATTCAGTTTCACCTTAGATTACAAGAATGCTTTCCACTTCAACAAAAGGATTATTCGCTGAATGCCACAATATTCTTCAAAGTTAAGTGCAGGCACATTTCCAACAATTTTGCCGCTTGTAATACATGGTTGTGTTGCCGGTAAAACCGTTTAGTGGAAGACGGGGTACTAGCAAGAAATTACAGGAGTCGGCATGTGCTACTGCGCGGACACTTGCTCCTCAAGTGGTTGGCGGCGACACGACGTTGCTGTTATCCGCAGCATGGCGAAATTTTCGTGAAAGTGTGGCGATACGGAAAAAATGCCCAAATCGAGCAGGGACAATGTTGCCGGAAAAAAACTCTTCGTATCAAGCTGACGCGGGTGGTATGGTCAGATATGGTTGAGTGGCGCACGAACGATTCAACGACTGTATAAAAGGAAGCGAGTTCCGCATATTACCATAATTGTTGTACATGTACTGTCTGCATTTTGGCGTATACAGCGGTTGCCGGTTAATAAACCTGATCCTGCTTTAGTGAATTATTGTTATTTTTGGGAGAGTTGCTGGTGCACGCCTTTATCATGCGGATATTTTACCATTTACTGATTGGCCTTTGCGCTTGTGTGGTAAGTGTAGGGTTGAAATCACAATTTCAAACATTTCACATTTCAAGCTTCAAATCAAATCATTTCAAATTCAAACGAGGGTCCGTTTGAAATGTGATTTGAAATGATTTGAAATGTGAACATTTGAAATTATGAAACCACGTGAAATGCGTTTGAAACGATTTGAAATGGAAAAAAATTTCCTTTAAAGTGTTATTTAATTACTTTTGAGTGGAGAAAACCATGAAATCTGCTTAAAAGTTCATACAATAAAGTGAAACTGTTGATAAAATCTGTGAAAAAACTGTTATTGTTAACCATTTAGTTAATATCCCTGTTTATACCAGGAAAAAATTTTCGAAATATCCGAATAAAAAATTATTAAAATAATTCATTTTTAAATTTCAAATTTCAGATCATTTCATTTCAAATCAGTTTCATTTCAAATCATTTCAAAAACGGCCAAAAGTCGTTTGAATTTCAACCCTAGGTAAGTGTAGACAGAATTTTGTTCTTCTTGTTATGACCATTTTCATTCGTATTTAGGTATGTTGGGTTACCTGTCTGTTTGTTTAAGAAATAGTTTTACCCCTTTCTTTCTAACACTTCTATATGCCCCTTCTTATTTTTTGAAAAGCTAAAAATATTTACGAAGTACGTTCTCATGTTCGCACACCAGTGTACGAAGAAACTCAGTTCAAGAAAGCAACGAAGGAAACTGTACGTGTACAGGCGGTTTTGTACATGAATATATAAATTAAACACGATTGCTCTGCATATTTTGTAGCTGTAGGGTAGAGTTGTTTTTTCATTTAGAATGCAGTGCTCGTATAATTGCAGCTGTGGACCAACGTCCACGCCACTGGACGCAAAACCACGCCGAGAGCATCCACGAAAGGTACGCTAGTTAATTACTGAATTGCGATGAATCATTATTTTAGATAATAAGTAAAAAAACGGCGAGAAAAACCATTGGGATGCTGAGAAAATCTTCAGCAGGAAGAGACTGCAGTAAGCAGTCAAATTCACGAGTCTTTGTAAAAACGTGCTCGGAAAAGAGGGTCGGCAGCTTCCTTCATAGTATCCCAATGCAGAAGGTTAAAAGGTTCGAGACTTACTCTAATCATCTATGCACTCTACGGTGTCTTCGATCCAACCCAGTTCTTCGCCAAAACCGTAGTCGTACAGAAATAACCACAGCAGGGGTGTGTCGAAGGGAATAGCAAGCAGCCTTAATGGCTAACTACGACTAGCTAGCTGCAAGCCGACGCTGGTAAAACTAGTGGTTTGTCCACAGTTCACTCGAAAGTACAGTATATACAGGTTAGCGTCAAGATCTTCAGTCGCCAAAGGACATTAAAAATACAGAAATGCCGCCGATCGAGACTACCCGGTAATGTCGCGGATTTTCCCGGCCAATTAAACGAATTATTTAGGAAAACCCGTACCAAATTTTCCCAGCCTCTGAACTGCCAATACAGATAGAGAGAAAGATTCATTCCCTCGTCGGAAGCGTGCATCCGCAGTTTGATTTTTTAGCCATATGGCAACTTTTATCGATTTAGCGCATGGTATACAGTGGAACCTCCGATCTTGAACACCTCTGAACCCTGTACAGCCCCGAATCTTGAACAATTTTTTTCGTACGCCTAGCTCTCGTAAGCTATAACATTAGGGGGGACCTCTAAACCCTGAACACCTCTGAACCTTGAACACTGGGCTGCGTACCGTGATGCATTTGCTTCGTAAAACGGACCTCCAACCGTGAACAGAGAGCGGCTTCGTTTTGTGTGCGAAACAGTGAAAGCATCCGGGAACTGTTCAAAGTGTTCACGGATCTCATCGCAAGTAGATTAGCAGAGATTAACGAGTTGTTTCATGCACTACAAATCCGTAGCCATAGTTTCAGTAAACGAAAATTATAACCTTTGACAACATGGCAAACAAAAATAACATTCGAATCAATTTAATTAATAAACTACGACGTGAAATAAATTAAAGTACAGCATATATCCTTTTGCTTATTAAGATACGCACTAATATTACGTACATTATTACGTCTGGAATTTTATGCGCTCCCCCAGGGGCGTCGGTGCCCCTGGGGGCAGTATTTCTGAACCCTGAACACCCTCGAACCTTGAACAAGCAACTCCGTACCGACAGTGTTCAGGTTCGGGAGGTTCCACTGTATGTGTGACGTGACCCCCGTGTTACAATATGTCGCGTTCCATGCGACCGCTTCTCCACTACGCACAGGATGAAGGTCGCTCGTATAGTTAACTCGACTGCCTTGCCCCCATCAGCATGAGTGTATATGTACATGATGCCTGCAGTCGCTACGTGCAATGCTTCGGAACGAGATAGCGGACTGTCAAACGAATGGTCATTGTAGTTTACTCGTTTTTACATAATTAGCGACGAACTTTGTTAACGCTGTAACTGCGTGTTAAACTGAACATTTAATCAGATGGTCGGAAAACGGACGACTCAGTGGTATATCAAGGTGGCAGTGATTTCAAATACCAGTATGATAAAACGAACGAAGCTGGCAATGGAGCATTCGGTACCGTCTACAAAGGCACGGTTACTGCGAAAGGGACGTCGGATGATGGCGTGCTGATTGGGGATTCAGTCGCAGTTAAGGTGGCAGGCCTCAGCGAGCGCGACGGTGCAACATTGGCTAGCGATATGGAGCGTTTCAACAAACTGCTGCAAATGGACCATTCAAACGTAGTCCGATACATGTGTATCGCAGCGAAGCAGTCGGGAGAACAGCTATCCGTGGAAATTGTGATGCCGCTGTACGATGGTAGGTCAAGCGAATCATTGACCGCTTTACGTAATTGAGCGAGCACTAAACAAGAAAAGGGCATCGCGGCAGCCATGCTCATAGCCGTTAGATGAATGCGCTTGTGTTTTAATGTAATACGAAATTTTTTTAAAAATTTTTAATTAATGAGGAACTAGGTCGTCGTGTACAGTAGTAACAAGAAAAAACGGTTAACTTCGGAAAAATTGGTACGATTCAGAAATAAAAAAGGTCACCAAGTCGAAATATTTGAATCTATTTAGGATTTTCGTTGCGATTGCGAAGAATTTTCCGTGATTTGTCAGTTGAGCGTGCATGTGCAGTAGTACGGCGAGTGTGTTTTGTAGGTGGCGACCTGGCTAAAAAAATGAAAAAACTGGAGAAGCCTGGTTCCATTCTTGACAAGAAGATTTTGCGTGGTTATCTGCGAGATCTCGCGGAGGGTCTTTGTTACGTACATGGGCAGCATTTCATCCACACCGATATTAAACCAGCTAATGTCTTCATTCAGTTGGCCCATAAAGGGCGGGAAAGCCTAGTAATTGGCGACATGGACGACGCCGCTTATGCTGACGACACCAAGGAGGCCATTGAAATCGGTTCACGAATGGGCACGCTTCTCTATGCCAGTCCAGAGATTCTGCGTCCACTGTTTAAGTTATCGGTTGAGGATGATGGTATTGAGTCAGAAAGACCGGATCAGAAAACAGATATCTATAGTCTTGGATGCTTGTATCTGCGATTATCCGCCCTGTTTTTTGGGAATCCCCCGGAACTGCTGGGAAACGCTGCCGGTCGAAGCAAATTAGCAAAAGGACTGCTAGACCGTACCCACGCTTCCAAGGTTGCGGAGGGGTATATACCTCTTGTTCCCGAGTCGATGCCGACGTATATTCAAGACCTTCTTCGTAAATGTCTCCTCTTAGATGCGGACAAGCGAGCGACCGCGCAAGAGCTAGTCACCATGCTCTCGCCGAATGATATCAGCACCGATTAGATTCGCAGTAGAGTACTCACTTTATGGGATTTGGCAAAAATATGATTGTCTGATATTGTGCTGAATTTGTACCGATCTTTGTACTCGTAGATGTTTATTGCTGTTGTTCATAGTTTCTTTTTAAAAAGGCAAGCAAATTATTATTACGAGCTGGAAACGAAACGATTTGTTTTAAATTAACGTGAGACGTACTGGATGTCAGTTTACTCCAATTAGCGCTTGCATGGGAAATTGAAGTCACCCAATAAGAAAATCGCTCCAGATCAATTTCAGAAAATATTTCACTAATATGATCTAAAACAATTCGGAAGAATAATAGTTAACACAACTGGCGCCCATAAGAACGCCTACAATAACGTTGACGTCTCATATTTCAACTGCAATAAATTCGTAGTCGTTTGCTAGACCTTCTTTGGACGTTTCCATTTGATCCTATATCATATATAATCAAAAGGCAATATATAATACTGACATGCTATACGGAAGTTTCACACAACTACCGTACTCCGCGATGACCAAACATACACTGTGGGTTCAGTGGAATACGCTCTGGACTCCAATGAGTGGTCGTACACAGACTAAGTATTTCCGCTGGGTACAGCGGATGTGCCTAACGAAAACTACCGAAACCCAAACACTCAGGAGCTTCCCAAATGTTTGATCAACAACACAGAACGCACTTCTACCAGAAGGTCACACCAACTTTCTAGTAAAAGCTAACTTCACAGTCTTCTCCATCAAGACTCCAACACACTGCACGTGCAAAGAGATCGCCGATGGATTTAGTGATCAAATGCGTTAGATAAGAACAGCAATCGTACCTAACAGAACAGATAACACATACGTAACAGCACATATGTACGTAATACACGCTTCCTACGCATTACGTATTCATATGTCATATATGAGCTATTCTTCAGATGCTGGATATGAATCGATATTATCTAGCTGCCTTCACTGTACCCAGAACGCGAACCAAACACGTTTATGGTATGTGGTTCTCGTTGATCTGGGATACATAATTCAAGACCTGGCGCGCAGATATTCTGTGGCTACTAGCGCTGCACAGGCAGTTGCGAATACACGCGGCTAGCTGGGATGGAACGGGCGCGGCATCATGGATGATAGGAATATACCCTCGCATAACCGCTGTCGAGTAAGCCAAGTCACTAATGGTTCCAGTCGCACCCAGCACTCTTCCACTGACCGGATGTTGCAGCATTTCTCTGTAGTCGCCCGTTGCAGCGCAGATGAACTGCCGCAGTACGCACCCCAAGCTCCACACGTCCGTGGTCGAGTCGGGCATCGGAGGCCACGTGGTGAGGGTTTCCCGTGGTCCTATCGCACGAACCATTTCCGGCGACATGTAGCGCTCGCTGCTGCGGAAATGCTCGTAATCCAGTGAGCTAACGCTGCAGCGTTGAAAAGTAACGAGGCCGTCGCAGTCGGATATGCGCAGAGTCTCGCGCTGGGCGTTGAAGTTGTCGATGAGCACGTTTGCTGGTTTCAGGTCGCCGTGAGTAATGCCGCGCTCGTGCAGGAACGCCAGTCCATCAGCCAGGTCCAGCGCGTAACTGAGGACGTCTTCAACACTCAGAAGCATTTCGTTGTCTCTCATCCTTCTCAGCTTACTTTTCAGGTTGCCAGCTAAAATTCATGCGACACCTATCAATTTGACGTTCGTAATGACAACTCAAACTTAAGTCCATTAAACCGCGCTTAATTCATCTTCTTTACTAGTTTCGCCAACCGCACAGAAAACAGCTTATCTAATCAGAGGAATATGAGTTCAGCTGTTATTGAGGGAAGCGCTAAGGCGGATCTAATTACGTTAACTTTTAACTTGAGGGAGGAATAGAGATTTTGGCTTTTTTCAACGTTCAGTGTGCAGATAGTGTGGACCGTGCGGTCACTGTGGTGTAGTCGTTGCACCTTATGATAATTACTAGTAGACCCCGCGCAAACTGCGCGGAAGAAATCAGCTACAAACAATTTACGTTATTTATAGGCTGCTAAGACTCAAATTATAATTGATCTAATAAGAAGAATACGGATCACAATTAGAAATTCTATATTTTAATTTAGATTACGTGTTGCAACTTGCAAGTGTCCTGATAAAATTACCTATAGCTATATGTATGCAGTTCTACGGTAGTATGGCTGACGCACAACGTGCGCAGAGGAAATCGGCTGCTGCCTGATGATAAATGCAATTAAAATAAAAATTACCGCACTTATTAATAGAGTCAACTTCATTGACAAAAACTACGGTAAGCTATTACCGAATTAATTTATTCTTTCCAGCGGCAAGTGGCATCCCACACCAACTAACTACTTACAATTGTTAGTACTTAAATAACTCTCAAAGGGTCAATTATTGCAGTCTTGCAGAGCTGGCTGATAAACCGTAAGAAAGAAAACTGCCAAACGATGTCTCATCTGATGGCTGCACCTCCTGCTTAGCGAGCTCCGCTGGCGCAGCAGCTCCGCTTCGCCTTCTGTAAATATACCTTTTCTGTTACTAATTTTAAAAATACCGTTTTTCATCGGTATAATACGATTATACGAAACTAATGAAACAGTGACATCGGAGTAAGGTTAATTTAAAACGAAACCAGTTAACTACCGCAAAACATGCCTTTTCCAGTTTTCCTAAGTATTAAACCTGAAGCCACCACCGTCATCCCGCAGCTACTTGATAATTGGTACTGCCAGGCTGCCAGCAAGATTCACGACGCATGCAGCTCTCGCTTGGGATACTTCCCTTATTCCCTAAGTTCCCTGGGTCGTTTGTGCGTTCAGTTGTCAAAATGACTTAAACCTTTCTTGAGCCTAAATTTTTTTGATCCTTAAACCCACTGCTATTGAAAAAAGGTTTCCAAAAGCCATTGCAGACCGAAAACAGCAAACAAACAAAATTTGAAAAATTTTGTTACATTTCAAATTTTGTTACACGATACAACCCGCGCAAGCTCTGCAGCAAGGCAGTTACTTTAAGTCTTCGCTGATTGGTTGTGTTGGGGTTCCGTAGACTTTCTATGATAGGGTTTTTTACAGTTTTCTCTCAAACGATGTTTGTTTTTTGAAATCCGAAAGCTGCGGGCTCATCTACGAAATCAGCGCTATCGAATGATCCGTAAATGTTGAATATTGATCCAGTCTCCGATTCTGGGGGATTTGACAGACACACTGGTCACGCCCCCTCTTAATCTTTTATTATAAAGGATTTTGATGGCTACTGCCAAAAAAAGAAACACTGGGGTAGACGAACGATGTCGGATGTATGACAACGCTCAGCATGACAACGATCACTAAATTGCTTAAAAAGCGTAGTATAATTCACATACTTACCAGGATAGTAGACCATGACTAACTCCACGTTTGCACTACAAAGTGTGGGGATGATGGAGATCTGATGGTAGACCACCAAGTGATCGTGTTTCAGCTTCAGCATCGTTTCGAATCTCTCCTGCAGTTTGGCATAGTTCTCTGGGTTTTCCACAAAACTCTTCTCGTGTATATGGAAAGATCTCACAGCCACAACGTCAGGTCCAGCATAATTGCCGCGCTCCGTAATGCTGGCCTTGTAAACCTTACCAAAGCTTCCTTTTCCAATGAAGTCACAATCATCGTATTCATACTGGCAAGTGCTCCCAAAACACACAGTTTGACGCTGCAACGACATTGTGTTGCAGAAACAACCGCTGTCGGAACAGTCCTTGCAGTAAGAGACCGATCGATTTAATTTATATGGTAGCGCAGCCTTTCGTTGCCAAATTTATTCGAAATCGCCAGCGTATTAAACTGCACCGATAGCTAGCACAATGTCGCGCTGAGCTCTCTACGACTGTGTTTGTGAAGCGGCCCGACAAGCACGGGAATGTAATTTGCGCTAACTGCGACATTTTATATTATACGCTATATGCGGCGTGGCTCTGAGTCACCGGCGGCAAGCGTGGAGCACTTGTTTATCTCATTGAATGATACGCGTGCAGCGCTCATAGACTGCAGAGGTCAGTCGAAAGTACAACAAAATATTAGCTGCTGAAAGAATTATGATGTCAGCTATTTGATTGGTGACCAGATTTTTTGAAATCGTCATCTTATGAAGGTGCGCATTTGGAGGCATGGTGTTCACTCTGATTTCTCTGTTACCGCTAATTGCTGCGTTGCTCAGATTAGATTGTATAACTTTTTAGCTGACTCACTTTTTTCTCCACTTTAGACGACTTGATGCTGAGTCGGCATGCGTGAATGTGCTAGTATCTCGGTGAACTATCAGTGTTTCCATAATTGCTGAAAGATAGGCAGTTAATAGCACTAATATCAAGGATGCCACAAAAACAGTTAGAAAAGACGGTTTGTTTGCACCGAGCGCAGCGAGGGCTATTTTGTCGGTGCACTGTTGTTTTCAATAACAACCATTCTCTAGCACCGTATATATTTTTAACAACTAACATTATTTGCCAGTTTACTGCGGAAATCGGCTATGAAAGTATTTACCGCCAACCAGCCCATGCATACACATGCATACACTACACAGGACGCAAGCCTTGTGACTTATGTTAAAAGCTAAGATTGTTAGTTAGAAATTTAGCATACTTCGCTTCGTCCATTATTTTAATCAGTACCGCTTTAGGGATCAATATATTAATCACTTCACTGAATTGACAGCCTCTGTGGCGGGCGGCTACATGAACAACCACGGCTGACTCAAATGAAGTCTATGCATTGCCATTCAGTCCATGCAATCTATGCAGCAAGACCAGCACTGTATCTACATATGCAGTAAAAGTGATTAATATATTGATTCCTAAAGTGGTACTGATTAAAATAATGGACGAAGCGAAGTATCCATTAACATGGCACACAAAGTGCGAGAGCATGCAAACGGTAAGCGACTGCTTTTTGTTATGCACGGCACGGAATTGCTCACTGCTTCTTGCATCAAACCGTTCTTGCTGTCACAACAATGGTGACGAGTTCTCAGTTCTTTAACCTGTGTGTGTACCTACGGTGTTGTGTGTATGAGCCCTAATGAAAGGTCAACGATGACCATTTACCTATATATTACAAACGAACCAATCAACCAGGTGTGCACGACCTTTTAATAATCTTTGACCATCGCCCACTTCTGTACGAGTATATTAATCATTAGCTGATCAGCAGAATAGAAAAGACTCGAATGATTTCCGGCTGGTCGGGGCGTCCTTTATATATGGAACAGGACCGGTTGGAATAAGGCCGTGATTCATTAGTGTGATATCATTATGATTAATAATGAGCAATAATGACATAACTGTGATGTCAGTGTCCTTGACGATCGACCTTGACGGACACGGGTCGGGCTCGTGTGATGTCGTCATGAGTCATGGCATTGCAGATGAGAAGTCTCATGTACTTGGCCGATAACAGTATTGCTTTTTCAAGGTCTCTGTCGTCTCCACGCTTTGCACACGGCAATCACCCGCTGCGATATTTTCTAACGCTTACATGGACTGGAAATACTGCTGATGGTTGCACAAACATATCCAGTTTCTTAATCACCTAACCATGTGATCACTGCTCTCGATTCCGGGCACGCAGATAAGTGCAGTCGACACTACACGCTAGTCAGCATTAGCAAGCAAAACAATTTTACTGTATAGTTGTCCAAAAAGTGGAACGACGCCGGTCGGCGAAATGGCGGCTGAGGTACAAGGGGATTCGCCAGTAATTTGAAGAAGGAACTTACAGCAAACGCTTACAAAAAAGATCACCCCAATGGCGCCTGGAATCTAGCGACAGACAGCAGCCGGGTGAAATTAAGTACTGTATTCAAACAGAATGGGTTCTGTGTGAGTATTCGACTAACCAAACCATTGATCACCCACGACCAGCGAAAACATTGATTATGACACCATCATGCAAAATTTCGAACTCATTCGGCGGTTTTTGCCTATGTTGATATTTGCAATAGTCGTGTAAATCTGATTGCGTTATTACAATCTTGCCTATTCCTGACTTACTTGGTTACCGACGTATGCTGTTAACACGTACAAGAGTACGTAGCACGGTAGCAGTAAGTAGTACTGACTCAGTACGAATGCTGGCTTCCTACGGTTAACTACAAGTAATAAATGTAATCTCTATATATTAGTGACGTTGCGCAAACACGCTTCTCGTGGCGGTTGCTACTTCTCGTCGCTTTTAGCACTAGATGCGACGGGAAGCAAACACCGGTCACATTTGAGCTTGCGCAAAGCAAATGCTGTAGCTGGTAGGCTTTGAATTTTCTGCTGTATCAGTACACTACATTTGCGAAGCTATTGAATATTGCAAAAATATTCATCTTAGAATATTGCAAAAATGAATAGACATTTAGAAGATTTATACCTATGTGATGCGATCGACGATGAAGAATTTCTCTTTCTTTCTGAACCGAATCGGCCGGTGTGGAATATCGAGCGAAAAACTAATTTTCGCCTTAATTCTTTCACTGATGATGAATGTATTGCGAATTTCCGATTCACCTTTCTGGATATTTATCGTTTAAAGACAGCTCTTTCCGTACCAGATATTGTTTATCTGGATAACAGGTCTGTTTTACGCGGGATCGAATGTTTATGTGTTCTACTGCGACGACTGGCCATTAAGGGACGCCTGATTGAAGTGTGCAATATATTTGGAAAACCAGAAAGCGCAATCAGCAGAATTTTTACGTGGTGTGTTAATCATATATACGATACTTTTGTGGCCCGGTTGCTGCATACTTTTGTGTCTCCTTATCAAACTGAAGCGTTTTTCAAAGATTTGTGCCAGAAAAATGTTGAATAAGGATGTCTATTCGATAACTGTATGGGATATCTGGACGGAACCCTGATTGAAGTTTGTCGCCCTCAAGGACCAGATGAAATTCAGAGACAGTTCTTTTCATACAAGAAATATCATGCCCTGAAGTTTCAATCCTTGCAAGCTCCGAATGGTTTGATTCTACAGTTTGATGGCCCGTGTGTCGGAAAATTACACGACAGTACGGTATTTCGAAGAAGTCTCCTTGCTGATCGTATCCAGGACTTGAACAACAAATATGATATTGCTGCGGATAATCGCTTTATGGTGTACGCTGACAGTGCCTATGCGAAAAGCCTGTACGTCATGCCGGTTTACAAAAACACAACAGTCGGCTCATGGCAAGCAAAAATGAACGACGAAATGAAACCTCTTCGGATCTGTGTTGAATAAGGATTTAAAAAAGTTGAACAGCTTTTTCGGTTTATAACAGACAGAGATAATATGAAAGTTTTTCTTACGCAGCCAGGTAAATATGTTCCCGTTGCAGTAATTCTAGCGAATGCCCATACTTGTTTATACGGCAGTCAGACCGGCGACTATTTTGACAGTCATCCGCCAACCCTGAAAGAGTATTTTTCTGTATAGAAGTTTCCTGATCTTGAAATCCATAAATTACCTGACAGTGGAAGTGCGCACTGGTCCTCGTGATCAAACACACTTGCTCATGATTTTCAGAGTATGTCAAGATTTTTCTATTCACTAATTTTGCTGCAATTGTGACCTCTAGATTGAAACTGAACATAAAACACCAAAAAACTTAATTCTTTTCAGCACTAGCATCATCATATCTCGCATAGTCTCCTGACTTTGTTGTAAAAGAGTTAACTGCGCATTTCTAGCTGTAGCATCACTTTCGTTCTTTTTCGTTCAACGTCCAGCCTTTGTCGTTCTAACTGTCGATCCTTTTCTCTTTCCTCTCGATCGAATTCTCTGGCCTCTCGTTTATCTTGTAATTCTTCTTTACGCACTTGCGCCTCGCTGCGGAATTTTTCCTTGAATAACTGATCGCGATTTCTTCTGCCAGATCCCACACACTTTTAAACGGAGACGTATTTTTAACTGGGGTAAAAAACATTCGACTCTTTTTCTTGCGCGGTGTGCCAGTTGCTGAATACATCTCCGGATTTTCCTCTTCATGACGCACTCGGGCTTCTGTAAATTAAAGAAAACGCAGTGACCGTTACTGGTTTGTTAAACAATACATTAAATAAAATCACACAAAATATTCGCATTTTGTTGTGGCCAGTCGTGCATTAATCAATTTTGATTACAGTTATTCACAACGCAGATAAGTTAAATAATTAACAAAATTACAAATAATTAACAAAATTACAAATAATTAACAAAATTACACAAGAGATATATCTGCAACCAATCATTAGCAATAAGTTGACCAAGAAGCAATTACGATCGCGTACAGACATTAACTCTACACCGCTAAAAAATTACCTTCATCCATCTCCCAGTCAAGATCGCTCGAATCTCCATTAGTCGCTGCTTTAAGGGCCATTCTTTGTTTGGCTTTCTCCTCCAGTTTTTCTACCAGCTTCTTGTTTTCTGACTCTTTCACTTTCTGCGCTTCCGTCATTGATTTAGACTCTTCTTCAGCTGCATAAACAGTTTCCAAAAACTGCTCAAACTCTGAAGGCTCTGGTTGCTGTTCGTCACCAGTGGGGTCAACGTTAGGATTTTTCAGCGCCTTGTATTCCAACAACAGTTTTCGCGTTCTGTCTCTACAGTACTTGGTGCTTCTTATCTGCTCAGGCTTGCTGATTTTCTCTGCAATCTTCTTCCAAACGGCTTCCCTTTCAACTAATGGCATTGAGTAAACCAGCGAGTCCGCTACAGCCCGTATCAGCTCGAGATCGCATTCTTGCTGTTTAACCGATCGTTTTCGCTTCTGTCGTTTCTTAGCAGGGGATCTGAAATGTTAAAAAATTTCATCAAAAAACTACAAGTATAGTTTCTATTGCGAGCGCCAATAGAATCTGTTCGTCAAGTTGGAAATGTACCTAAAGTAACGGAAGAAAGACAAGTCTGCGCTCCGTCGGCATCATCCACTGCATCCCAACCAGAAGCTACATCGGTGGCATCCCAACCAGAACCTGCATCGTCGACATCCCACATGGTAACAGTTGTAGGTTTCACACGATGTCCAAAACCGAAACGCTCCAGAGAAATCCAGCAGCCTGCACGCAACCTTTTATATTACCTCTCAAATTTAAAAAATATTACCTCACAAATTTAAAAAATATTTAAGTAAACCCTTCAAAAACTGCGATTCATTTACTGGCTTTGCAGAGCTTCACTTACCGTGATTTGCTTTCCGCAACGATGACGACGTGAAGACAGCCGACAGAGAGACATCCACAATTTTTACCCTGCCAAATAAAAACCAATGCAACTCGTTCATACGAATAAATTATCCATTGTACTGTACAATAAGCAGATAATATTGATAACTCATTTTTGACCTCATTCTAAACACTAAACAATTGGCGAAAAGCACAATAAAGGTCTTTTCATCGAGCAGCTCAGTAGCTGTAAGTGTTTGTGATAAGCACTTCACCTGCTCATCAGACCGTATAGAAAACAGTTGTCATCTGCCATACATACCGTTTACACAAGAGTAATAATAAATCTACACAATCTTCTCTCCTTTTATCATCCACTTTGCAGGTTATAATTTAAGTCAAATTAAGAAATTAATTGTTTTGTTTATCGAGTGTTTACACAAAATTCTCGAGGCAAAGTGCCGTCGAACCCGCGAAGGTTCGCACGTTTAAACGCGCACTACTACGGACTCTCACAAGTCTACCTTTCCTGAAGTTTATCCAGTATTGCACTAACCTCCCTAATATGGAACACTGATGGGATGTAGCTCCAAATATCCCAGTATTTACAGGATGAGCAATGCCATCGGTGGCTGCGTGAGCAAAGATACAAGCATGAACAAACAAATGCGGCGTTTCGGGAATAAAAAATTCACGAGCCAAAATTGCAGCTACAAGATGAGATTCGATAAACGACGCCAAGTTTCTTTTACACTTTCGAGAGGCGCGAAGAAACACACTTAAAAGCGACGAGAAGTAGCAACCGCCACGAGAAGCGTGTTTGCGCAACGTCACAATTAATAGCGTAAACCTTAGCAAAATTCCATTCGTATCTCCCTTTTGCAAACGATACACTGAACCAAACTTTGATTGTCTATAGATCATTCAATAGCGCTGCGATCATAGATTTGCAGAAACGGGTTAGTTTTCTCAAACTATTTGAGACTTGAAAGAAAATTTAAAAAAAAACATACCATACAAAGTCTACGGGAAAAGTCAAGAACCCATCACTGCCAAGCCAATCACGCCACCACTGTCTCCAACAGAGTGAGAGTCTATGAGACAGCCAGAAACGCAACTCCGACAACTCCGCTGAACACTACACAGAATTAAATTCAAACCTTTGCGTATGTCATTTGGGAGCTTTTGAGCTTATTAATTTTTCGTCGAAAGTCAGTTTCGAGGAAGAAAATGAAAGGGCTGAAGGAAGATTTTCAAAGGGCTCACATTCACTGTGGAGAAGCGGGGACTACAAGATCTGCAGAATGCAGATAAAGTAGCTGCCAGCCGAAGCGGTTTGAACAGTTTTCAATTCAATGCTCCCACGGGCGGGTACGATTGTCTTTGTTGCCGAAAATCATCTGACCCTTTCTGAGAGCACATTTTTCGAATGTTATAGAACTTATTTAAAAAAGAATCGTACGTGACGCTTGGTTATAAAATGATTATGCATTACATTTACACAGTATAAAACACAATGAGACTCCCTAGACGGTTTGGGGCCTTGGATTAACTACCGGATGTCACAACAGTTGCGATAAAATTTTAAATAAGTAGTTAAAATGTTGCGTATAAACTATCAAAGTAAAAACGACTACGCATTGAAAATAATAGTTATGGCTGAAGACATGATGATTATTAACCGGGAAGTAAGTACTATAACCAGTAATGGAAGGCAAGGACAACAGCGGTTGTGAATCAGTTGATTTGCTATCACCGGGCCGACTGAAATTAAAAAAGTCGCAAAAGGGGCGAGCAGAAATAATTTTGGGGATAAAGTTGAGCGGAGTTTGCTTGGTGGCTGACCAGGTAAAACTAAAATAATTTGTTAGAAAGTTACACAAAAAACAGAACGTTTCCGGAATACAAAAGTTCATATTTTTGATGTCCCGACTTTCCAGTTAACGGACCGAGAGTACTTATTTTCGCTGTAAATGTTCATACAAACATAATGTTATCGGTAGAATTGTGAACTAACGGACAGTTCGGAGTAGTTACTGTCAGTGAGGTAAAAAGGAAGTGTGGGCCGTGGATTAATTGTCCTTTTGTCATTACAGTATTTGCAAGTCAAATTAAATTATTTTAATGTTAATTTTTAAAAGCCACATTAATTTGGCAATAATGAGTTTATATTTTCTGCAGTACGTTGATTTGTTCCGCGCAGTTTGCGCGGGGTCTACTATATTAAAATATACATCTAACAATACTTCACATTATATATTTGCCAAAGTTGTGGGTGTTATTCTGATCGCATTGAGTTTAAAACCAATGTATCGAAGGGCGACCGCAGAGGTAAGAAGGGTCACCGTAGTTTCTGTAGCGTGCTTCTGGAGCTGCGTCGATGCAGAAAAAAACCCAAACCAACCAGGGACAAAGTTTTCGGAAAACTCTTCGCATCCAGCTGCTCGTGTGATATGGCGGGGACAGACAGAGATGGATAGGCGGTGTTGGGACGATCAAACTACCATTTAAAAGGAAGCGGATTCCGCATAATTATATTGTCCGTAATTATTATATTGCTAGCTCGCTTTCAGCACTCAGTAGCTGATATATTTAAATTTATCTTTTATTTTGTTACTGCCACCAACTTCTGCATTCAGTTTACACTGCACTCGTACCATTCAATGAGATATAAATCATAATTATAAGTGCGCTCGAACAGGCAGCGGGTGACTCATCGCCACGCCGTATACAGTTTTGTTTTTAAAGCATGAGTTAGATTCTCGACGTTTCTCGTGCTTGTGAAGCCGTTTCACAACCAAAGCCGTAGAGAGCTCAGCGGAAGCATATTGTGATTGTTAAGAGTACAGTTTAATACGCTGCCAATTTCGAATAATTTGTCTACAAAGAGCAGCACTACCATCAAAATTAAATCGATCACTTCTTGTCTAAGTGTCGGCCCCGTCAGCGCCTGTTTCCGCAATACAATGTCGATTCAGCCAGCGTGTTTCGGGAGCAGTTGCCAGTATCGATACGATTATCGTAACTTCATTGGAAAAGGAAGCTTTGGCAAGGTTCACAAAGCCACCATCACGGAGCGCGGCAATTATGTTGGACCTGACGTTGTTGCTGTGAAATGTTTCTATGTACACGAAAAGGGGTTTGTGGAAAATGCAGAAAACTATGCCAGGCTGCAGGAGAGATTTGAAATGATGCTGAAACTCAAACACGATCACTTGGTAGACTACCATCAGATCTCCATCATCCCGACACTTTGTAGTGCCGATGTGGAGTTAGTCATGGACTATTATCCTGGTTAGTGCAGACTCTGTACATACGCAACGCTTTTTATTCGATTTAGCGATGGCTGCCATGCTGAGCACATCATTCCTCAGGCGTTTTTTGTAAAATTCGATCTGTCCCATCATTGCCGTGCTCCAGAAGTATGAGAAGAAGGAACGACGTTTACGTGTGACTGTTCATTCCATTCCTCTTATACTCCTAGAGCACGCGCTTATGATAATAGTTGTTTCCCGTTTTATGGAGATTGTACAGTCTGCACTTTGGATCGGTTTACACTGCTCCTTACTTTAACTTGGATTAGCAATTTGGCAAATGGTACAAATTCGAAGTAATACGCGCGTATCGCTCTTTATTGCGTACCTCTTTCACAGGATGCTGAATGAGGAACACTTGTGTTTGTTGCGACCTACGCGCAATAACAGAGAAATTGTCAAAGCTCAAAGTAAATCGTTTGTACTAAAATAAGTTAATGGTAACTGTACCAGCTAATTTCAGCTATGGAAACGGTGGGTTGGACAACGAACATCAACCGAGCAGCACAGATAATAATTTTGAACGAGCAAACTGGTTTCGTACTTGTTCAGTAATGTTTACGTATATGCGGTGCATTACCTATAGGTATACCAGCGTAGCTGTTCACTTCTGATCCTGATCACGCCCTTTGTCGATTTTAGGAGGCAACCTGAAAGGTAAGCTAAAAATGATGAAAGACAACGGAATATATTCCGTTGTCTTTCATCATTTTTTTATCGCGATATATACTTCTGAAAGTTGGAGATGCCATCAGTCACGCACTGGACCTAGCTAACGGACTGGCGTTCCTGCACGAGAACGGCATAACTCACGGCGATCTGAAGCCAGGAAACGTGCTCATCGATGACTCCAACGCCCAACGCCATACTCTGCCCATATCCGACTGGGATGGCCTCGTTACTCTTCAACGCTGCAGCGTTAGCTCACTGGATTACGAGCATTTCCGTAGCAGCGAGCGTTACATGTCGCCGGAAATGATTCATGCGATAGAACCACTGGAAAACATTACCACGTGGCCCCCGATGCCCGACTCGGCCACGGACGTATGGAGCTTGGGATGCGTCTTGCACCAGTTGATCCGCTATATTACGGGCGATTATCGAGAAATACTGCAGCATCCGGTTAGCGGAAAAGTGCTGGGTGAGACTGAAGCTATCACCGACTTTGCATTTTCGACAGCGGTTATGCAAGGGTATGTTCCTGTCGTCTGTGACGCCGCGCCCGTTCCTTCCGAGCTTGCCGTGTGCATTCGTAAGTGCCTGTGCAACACCAGCAGCCAGAGAATATCTCCCCGTCAAGTGTTGGATCAGGTGTCCCAGATCAGCGTGAACCATAAACCATAAAAATGGCCGGCTTGCATTCCCTGATTTACGCATAAGGACACGCTTTGAAGACCCTGAGTTATTTCTTATACAGTGTACCTGGCACTTTGTTTTACAAATGGGCTATGATTCCGGGTAATTCTTTACTGGGCAAACGCCATCAATACGATAAGAATATGCATTCAAAATTCACCTTCGAAAATTACAGTATCCTCTTCGTATCCTTCATGTATCTTGATGAATACAGCTTTGGAATTGGGGCTTATCCAGTTTTTCTGTATCCCACTGTATCCTAACGTATCCTTACTGTATCCGTCGAGTATTTTTCAAGTATCCCTTTGGTTTTTTAGTGGGATGCATTTTAGATGTGTAATGGATACTGCAGAGATAAGTTGGGATACGGCAGTGATCAAAAGAAGGAGTAAATTTGGAGGGTACATGAAGGATAGGAAGAGAATACCGTGGGATACTATGGATTTAAGTCAAAACATATACCCGAAAATATTTAACGTGTACTTACCGTGCCATAGCTGAATATCTGAACGTGTGCACCCAGTACTGTTGCACACCGATCCCTAATTGATGATACATACGGGCGAAGTCAAGTGTCACTAATACTATGTGTTTTTACCGTGCCCTGTGTGGTTGTTCAAGCAATGTCAGTAGCATTTACATATTCCTCGAACACCATGTATCACCCTAACGAATAATAAATACAACGGGAAGAGTGGTGGTTTGTCACACTATTTGTCAATACATTACCCAATATATTATATCAGTCTGTTGACTTCTCGTTCAGGCCCGCTTTCTGCATCTCGCCCAACAGTGGAAACTCCCAACCACTTCATTTCCAATTTCAGCCGGACACTGACATTCCTGGATTTTGCACGTGAACAGGCCATTCGGAAGCGACAAAATATATGAATAAACTCTTGCAGAAACAAATTAAGGGTCATCCAATAGAATAAAGTAAATGCTTGATTGAATTATTGACATTAGTGCGGAAATTGCCGCGTAAATGATTATATTATAGCGGTAACAACAAGACCGCTAAAAGCCTATAATGAATATTGCATAACATATGTAGATGCAAAATTGCGTAGGAGCATGTTTGCATAGAAATTAGACGCATAAATGTATCATTACTATTTTAAAAAAAATATCATAACTGATATCATAATTTTGTTTGTTTGTCAGTGTTGATTGATTAAGCGTATTTGCCATCGTGACTGCAGTCTCTGAGCAGTAACTATATTTTAATGGGTGAGTATTGATGGTTCAGGGAGATACGAGTGCATTCACGCACACCGCCGTCGGCTCGGCGGCAAGTCGTACACAATGCAGTCAATCATCATATTTCTTGTGCTAGTCATGCACTTCAGTATTACTTTATGCTGCATCTGTTGCTACAGTATATAAACCTGTAGAGAACTCAGCAAGAAAGTGCGTCCAGAAAACACCATGCCGCCAAACTTTTGGTTTACATTACAAAAAAAACTGGACGAAGAGCTGCCAATAGTGCATCAAGGGCTAGATAGCTAGCTTATTAAGCACTACTGATCACTTTCTCTTTTCTTTGCGATACCGGCCGTCGATATTCGCCTCCGCAACATAATGTGATGTATGACTCATAATTAATGTTTATATTTATAATTACGATTCTCGAGATATGTTCTTAGCAACGGTTCTTAGAAACACGAAACACTTTGTTGATCGTCTGGATATTGTTGTTATCATTCAGTTGAGTTGTGTTGGTCTGGGTGAAGCATATATTAATAAACTTACGTAGTAAGTACTTCACATTGGCGTGAAGGATGATGAATGCCCTTTCTGTGTGAATGGTACTGACTGGTCAAACGTGGTAATTGACCATGGCTACGGGAGGCACGTCACCCGTGGGAGTGACAGGCGCTCAGACACGCACGCCGAATACTAGGGTGTCGGGTGATGATGACTCCACCGGGTTGCCCAAATTAAATAAATTTGACCCAGACACGATGAAGCTGGAAACGTGGCGTGTACAGTTTAATAGCCACGTGGAATCGTTCAAAATGACCGATGACAAGAAGAAGCCACTACTCTTGGGATCCCTGAATCCGAAGGCCATGGAGATGCTAGCCTCTATGTGTCGCCCGAAGGATCCAGGTCAGTTCACGTTCGAGGAACTGTATGAGAAGTTAAAGCTGGTGTACAGCAAACGAACAAATATAAGAGTAGAGCGTGCTACTTTCTTTTCGATTAAGCAGAAGTCAGGTCAGACTTTGCTAGATTTTTGAACGATTTAAGGAATCAGTGCGTCAAGTGTGATTTTCCAGACGCGTTTGTAGATGACCAGCTTTGTGCTGCATTTATGTCAGGTGTAGCCAGTGAAACTACGCGCCGTTACTTGTATACGTTGCCAGTGTCGTCTGTAGAAAAATTCGATAAATTGTACGAAGAGGCGGATAAATACGAAACCAGTAAAGCAGACGCTAAGCAGATGGTCGGCGGTAGATCGTCTTCTCCAGACGTAGCAGCGATTAGGCGCGGTGGGTATGGTGGTCGCGGTAGAGGCCGTGGCGGTAGGTTCCGAGGACCAGGCCGATTCGGACAGCGGTCCAGTAAAGCAGCTTGCTACGGGTGTGGTTCAACCGAACACATGAAACCGGACTGTCCCCATAAGAACACACAGTGTAATAACTGCGGCCGTCGAGGTCACCTGGCAAAAGTGTGTAGAGCGCCACGAAGAGGGCGTGGTCAGAGAGGGCAAAGACGAACGAATTATGTTGAGAGAATACCGTATGATGTTTTGCGTACTGGACCAGTAACCCCGTCGTCAATTTTTGTCCCGTTAAATATTGACGGCAAGACTGTGAATATGGAGTTAGATACGGGATCGTCAGTCACGATAATGAGCAAGTTAACATGGCGGAAATTAGGTGCGCCGAAGTTGCAGAAAGTTGACTACTGTTTACGTAGTTTTACGGGCCATGTTATTCCTTTAATGGGAATGGTAGAAGTGACAGTGAAGCATAGTGGCGTAACGAAGACACTAAAAGCGTTGGTTACTGAACAAGGTTGCAGTATAATTGGCCGTGACTGGATATCAGAGCTGGAGTTGAGCGCGTTAAGCTTAAAACAGTTACAGCAAGGTACTGTAAGTAGAATTGAAGAATTTAGCCTTGCAAAAATACTGCAGAAATATAAGGCAGTGTTTAGGGACGAGCTTGGTTGTTGTAAAAACTTTAAAGCGCACTTGTACTTAAAAGATGGCGCTCGTCCTGTTCTTTTTGCAAAGCAAGGCCGGTACCGTTTGCACAGAAAGAAGAAGTCGAGAAAGATTTAGAACGGCTGGTAAAATTGGGTGTACTCACGCCAGTTGATTATGCAGAATGGGCTGCACCAATTACTTCTATCAAAAAGCCTAAGAAAAAAGTGCGTGCGTCGCTGGATGTACACCAGTATCCGTTACCACATCCTGACGAATTATTTGCAAAATTAAACGGTGGTAAAAAGTTTAGTAAAATCGATTTACGAGAAGCGTACGCTCAGATACCGTTGGACGAAGAAAGTGCAAATTTGCTTGTGATAAATACGCATAAAAGATTGTTTCGGTACAATCGATTGCCGTTTGGTGTAGCAAGTTGCGCCTAGTATTTTCCAGCAATTAATCGAAAATATACTGCAAGGTTGTGAAGGTGTAGCAGTATATCTTGATGATATAATCATCACGGGTGAAGATGATGAAGAACATTTGAAAAATCTGGAGGCAGTACTTGAGCGATTGGAAAAATACGGACTCACGGTTAAGAAAGAGAAGTGTGAATTTATGATGCCTTCATCGTGGTTTTATAATTGACAGTACGGGGCGGCATATCTCGCAAGACAAAACTCGCGCTATTGTAGAAATGCCACCGCCCCAAGATGTGAGTCAATTAAGGTAATTTCTCGGCATGGTAAATCACTATGCAAAAGTTTTTGCCAAATTTATCTGGCAGGTGCAGTTGTTTTCATAATTTATTAAAGCAGACAACTGTATGGAAGTGGGATGACCAATGTCAGCGAGAGTTCGAATTGCTGAAGAATGACTTGACAAAAGCGACTCAGCTAGTGCATTTCGATCCAAAGTTACCGCTTGTATTGGCGGCCGATGCGTCTAAGTACGGTATAGGCGCAGTGCTGAGTCACAGATTAGCCGACGGCACAGAGAAACCGATTGCCCATGTGTCTAAATCGCTATCGTCAGCAGAGAAAAATTATGGTCAAATTGAGAAAGAAGCGTTGGCTTTGGTTTTTGGTGTCAAGCGATTTCATCAGTACTTGTACGGAAGAGAATTTTTGTTACTGGCAGATCATAAGCCGCTGGTGACAATTTTCGGAAGTAAGAAAGGCATTCCTGTAGTGTCAGCAAATCGGTTGCAGCGATGGGCAATTATACTAATGGGATATACCTTCAATATAGAGGACAGACGTACTCAAGACTTTGGTCAAGCCGATGGTTTGAGTAGGCTGCCGTTGCATTCAATCGATTTGTTTGATAAGGAAGACTTCGGAATGTCCGAAACGGTGAACTTAGTAGAGACTGAGTTACTGTCGAATTTACCTGTATCTGCGGATATTGTACGTGTTGAAACAGCCAAAGATGATGAGCTGAAGCAAGTTATGACGTATCATTTAAATGGCTGGCCAAAGAACGTGGCCGAAAAATTGTTACCGTACTCACGCATGAAAGAAGCATACTCAGTATGTGATGGCTGTCTGCTATGGAATAACCGCGTGGTAATACCGAGTACATTACGTAACCGTATTATGAATTATTTACATGCCACGCATTCTGGTATTGTTAAAATGAAAGCCGAAGCCAGAAGCCATGTACGGTGGCCAAATATTGATGAAGCGTTAGAGGAAGTGTCAGCTGCATGTGAAATTTGTGCAAAATTAGCGAAGGAGCCGACAAAAGTTCCGTTACAGCAGTGGCCGGTGCCGCAGGGCCCGTGGCAGCGGCTGCATATTGACTTTTCGGGACCTTTCAAAACGCGAATGCTACTTATCATTGTAGACGCATATTCGAAATGGCTCGAAGTGTTTGACGTTCGTAAAGCTGATACTGAGAACGTGGTGTTAATATTTGAAAATCTAATTGCGCGATACGGATTGTGTGATACAATCGTTAGCGATAACGGAAGTCAGTTTACGTCAGAAGAATTTCAAATTCTGTCAACAGTATGGAATTAAGCATCTGACCAGTGCACCTGGTCATCCTCAGTCTAATGGGCAGGCTGAGCGTTATGTTGACGTGGTGAAAAAGGGAATCGAAAAAGGAATGCAGTCGGGAAAAAGTTTGGCAGTCGCATTACGAGAGTTTTTAAGTCGTATTCGCAATGTTCTGAATAGTACGACAGGAAAATCGCCGTGTGAATTGTTTTTAAATCGCAAAACTAAATCGGTGTTAGATTTAGTGCATCCGGAAAGTGCTAACTACCTAGATGCGCGTGCGAGACAGAAAAAGAATTTTGACAGAAAAGCCAAAATACGAACATTTACGGCTGGTCAGCACGTGCAAGTGAAAGATTTTCGGAAAAATAGACTGCGAGACTGGGCAGCAGGAAAGCTAATGAAACCGATTGGCAATACAATGTGGGAAGTTGAGGTAGATGGTGTAATACAAAGACGCCATAATAATCAGATTTTAGCTCGTAAATGGCTAACGGCGGAAGAGCACGTAGAAGCGCAATTAGCCGCTAAAGCGCATGAAATGTCAGTGCTAGTTCCTGCTAGTGTTAATGGCACACCAGTGGTCAGTGAGACCAGTGCACATGCAAGTGTGCAGGAAGAGGCGCGAAGCTTGGTAGCTGCGCCAGCCGAAGTGCAAGGGCGAAGCTTAGTAGCTGCCCAGGACAGCGTGAAAAGCGAGCCTGCAATTCCCACCGTACCAGTACTACCAACGACGAGTACTATCCCAAGTACGAGTACTGTTCCTCCTGCTCGTTCCACGGAAAAACCCCGAAAAACAACTAAGCCAGCTCCTACACGCGTTGCTGAGCAGCCAGTGCGCCGTGGCGAACGTGAGCGGAAGGAGCCGGTCAGGTTTGGCGATTATGTAAAGCATTAACTTTCACGAGATTTACGACTGAATTAAAAAAAAATTTACACGCTTAGCAACATATTGCTGCGAAGTACTGTAGTCGAAAAATATTGTAAGAATTATTCAGTTGTGTCTGATTCAGTTGGAAGTAACATTATCATTTTTAAGCTTAACTTACGCTATTGGCATATATTTATATTAACGGGTTGCTAAACAGTCATTTAATCATGCCTAAGTTGGTAAAGAAATTAGTTTTCATATACGATAACCCGCGTCGCGTCACCAATCGGACGTGCTATCACTGCGGAAAACCTGGACACGTGGAGCGGTACTGCCACATGAAGCGTACCGCGAAGAAGGATCAGGCCTGGGAGCGTCAGCCCGCCAAGGAAGCCAACGAGGATCCAGCGTACGATGACCATTTTGAGGCTGAACCGGAATTGCCAGCGGATGAACCGGAAAGAAACGCCAAACAAAAGAACGCGTAACCGTTTTTCTTTATTTATTCTATTTATTGCGTTTTTCATACTTTGTGTGAGGGGATGTGATGTATGACTCATAATTAATGTTTATATTTATAATTACGATTCTCGAGATATGTTCTTAGCAACGGTTCTTAGAAACACGAAACACTTTGTTGATCGTCTGGATATTGTTGTTATCATTCAGTTGAGTTGTGTTGGTCTGGGTGAAGCATATATTAATAAACTTACGTAGTAAGTACTTCACATTGGCGTGAAGGATGATGAATGCCCTTTCTGTGTAAATGGTACTGACTGGTCAAACGCTTATTAAGCACTACTGATCACTTTCTCTTTTCTTTGCGATACCGGCCGTCGATATTCGCCTCCGCAACATAATGTCGATGCAACGCCAAACTGTCTGTTTCGGGAGCACTTGCCAGTATCGATACGATAGGCACAACGCTCGTAGCTTCATTGGGTCAGGAAGCTTCGGCGAGACTTGCAAAGCCAGCATTACGGAACGCGGCAATTATGTTGGACCGGACGTTGTTGCTGTGAGATGTTTCCATGTAAGGGAAAACAGGTTTGTGGAAAATCCAGAAAACTATGCCAAACTGCTGGAGAGATTCGAAATGATGCTGAAGCTCAAACACGACCACTTGGCGAACTATCATCAGATCTCCATTATTCCCACATTTTATAGTGCAAGTGTGGAATTTGTCATGGACTATTATCCTGGTAAGTAAATGTGCAACGCATTTTAGGCAAGTTACAGTAGCGATGTCTGTCATGCTGAAAACATTTTTCTTCAAAATTAAGTATAGTGTTCTCATTTTAAGCAGTAGCCATCAAAGTAGCGTAATGTGCAAACGCGGATATTATACGTTGCAGTTAAAATTTTGAACATGAAAAAACGAAAAATAATCTCTATCCTCCCTTTAGTTTAAAGTTAACGTACTTATGGCTAGATCAGCCGTAGCTTGTCCATCAACAACAGTCACACTAAAATTTATCAACGTGATCTTTTTCTGTACGCTTGATGAAACAAGCTGTGTAGATGGATTGTGTGCAGTTTAGTCACTTTAGTGGTACTGTTCGTGTTCCACTGGAACACGAAATTAATTTGATTTGTCATTAAGAACGTACAGTTATTGGGTGTCTGATTTTAGCAGGCAACCTGAAAAGTAAGTTGAAAGGGATGAAAGACAGCGGAATGCTTCTGAATGTGGGAGATGCCCTCAGCCACGCACTGGACCTGGCTGACGGACTGGCGTACCTGCACGAGAACGGCCTAACTCACGGCGATCTGAAACCAACAAACATGCTCATCGATGGCAACAACGCCCAACGCGAGACTCTGCGCATTTCTGACTTGGACAGCCTCGTTACAGTGCAAAAATGCTGCGTCAGCTCTCTTAACAGAGAGCATTTCCGCAGCAGCGAGCGCTACATGTCGCCGGAAATGATTCATGCGATAGAACCCCTGGGAACCATCACCACGTGGCCTTCGATGCCCGGCTCGGCAACGGACGTGTGGAGCTTGGGATGTGTCTTGCTGCAGTTGATCCGCAGTGTTACGGGCGATTATCGAGAAACACTGCAGCATCCGGTCACCGGCAAAGTGTTGGGTGCGACTGAGGCTATCAGCGACTTTGCATTTTCGGCAGCGGTTATGCAAGGGTATATTCCGGTCGTTTTTGACGCCGAGCTTGTGCCACCCGAGCTAGCCGCGTGTATCCGCAACTGTCTCTGCTTCGCCAGTAGCCAGAGAATATCTGCGCGCCAGGTGTTCGATCAACTGTCTCAGATCAACGAGAACCGTAGACCATCAACGTGATTGGCTTCCCAAGATTTACAAATAAAGATCAGAAACCTTGGTTTCATTTCATTAGACGATAGCGCTAGTATGGTACGTATTAATACTGTTTTATTCAAAATTTGTATCGAGTACTACTATCGACTGCATCACTGTTTTTTTTTTATTGTTATATAGTGCACTCTTTTGCTCCGCTGTTGTTCTCCAACATCTTTCATTTTAATACACTTATGGCACGTTTTGTATACAGAAAAATGTGGGTACATGTAGAGAGGTTGTAAGCAACGTAGGTTCGCTTAAGGCACCGTTAGTAAACGTAAGTGGGTGTTTCCGCAGCTGTTGCTCGTGTAAATTAGTAGATTACATATTCAACTATTAAGTAATGTAAGTAACGTAAGTCTGCTTAGGTTCACGTAAGTCAGCGTAAGTTAATGCAGACTGAAGAGGTCAAAGTAGGAAACGTAAATCAGTGTGTATAACTTATAAGTATACCCAGGTCTGGGCATAAAACCGAATACGGAATACGTAAGGCAAGCGCAAAGTTTTTTGAGATTTGTTAGGCTTACTTACGTTGCTTACATTAACTTACGCGGACAACAATTTCTTACACGAACTTACATAGACTTACATTAGCTTACGTTGACTTACGTAGCTTACTTTAACTTACGCGGATAACAATGTCTTAAACGAACTTACATGGACTTACGCCAACGCAGATTGATGTACGCAGCTGCGTGACCGCTAAACCTACCGCGCAAAACCTGTAAACGACACGTGTCATATCATTCTATTTTAATAGAACCTACAAGAAGCGTGCAAGAATAACGACAGAAAAATTAAAAACTGAGATCTTACGATTTCAGTACAAAACTTAATGTGTTTGACAGTACGAAACTGTCACATATAGAAAATAGAATCTGTAATATGACGCTTCAGCAGGAAGGCAGATAGTAAAATGACAAAATAATATAAAATACTACAGATGCAACAGTTGCTGTTGCTACTGAACATGCGGAAAGCATAATGAAACAAAATTGATACCATACGGGTAGAAGATTGCTATATAACGATCGTTTTGCCGGCACGTTTAGCGCTGTGAATCTAATCGATGTTGACATCAGTCGATGACAGCATGCTAACCAGCTCCTGCGCGGTAGCTCGCTTGTTCGCATCAAAGATGAGGCATCTACGAAGAACGTGTTGAACGTACGGCTGCATCGACTCGGGGACACGAGGTATAAAACCGTCCGCAACCAGATAAACGTAGCCACGCCCTTTCAGTCCTTTTGCTGATGGGGATTCTGCCCTCAGCGTTACGGAGCTGTTCCGTGGGACTCCCAAAAAAGAGCGCGGATAATCGTAGATACAAGCAACCAAGGCTGTAAATGTCGGTTTTCTGATCCGGATTTTTTTTGGTGCCTCAAGAACGCCATAGTGCAGCAGCTCTGGACTAGCCCAGAACACCGTGCCCAGTCGTGAACCGATTTCAACGGTCTCCTTGTTGTCCCCCACATAAGCGGCGTCGTCCATGTCGCCAATTACTAGGCTCTCCCGTCCGTCTAGGGACAACTGAATGAGAACGTTTTCGGGCTTAATATCGGTGTGGATGAAATGCTGCCCATGAATGTAACAAAGTCCTCAGCGAGATCTCTCAAATAACCCTGCAAGATCTTCTCGTCAAGACTGATACCAAGCGTCTTCAGGTCATTCTTCATCTTTTCCATTTTTCTAGCCAGGTCACCGCCTACAACATACCTTCGCTTTACTACATTCATATACGGGCTCGACCAATACCTCACGAAAAATTTCCGAAATTTCAACGAACATACTGATTACATTCTTTCGACTTGATGCCCTATGTTCGCAATTGTACTATCTCTTCTCGAATTTACCGCTGCTGTTTAACCTGTTTTTTCACTTACTGTAATGCACTACGATCTACTTTCTCAACAGTTACAAAACGTAGAGTAGAAAACATAAACATATTCATATATCGGATTTAAGCATGTCCTTTTCTTGTTCTTGGCTTGCTCAAGTGGCAGTTCAGTGAATGGTACGCTTGCCCTACCTTTGTAAAACGGCATCACAATTTCGGAAGGTTAGCCTCTTTCCCGACTGCTTAGCTGAGATACACATGTACCGGACAACGTTTGGATGATCCATTTGCAGCAGTTTGTTGAAACGCTCTTTATCGCTAGCCAAGGATGCGTCATCGCGTTCGCTGGGGTAGGAAACCTTAACTGCCACTCTATCACCAACTAGCATTCCATCGTCTGACTTTCCTTAAGCAATGACCGTGCCTCGGTATACGATGCCGAATGCCCCTCAGCCAAGAAATCCATCTGGTTCACCATAGTGGTATTTGAAGTCGCTGCCACCTTCATACACCGTTTTGTCGTCCGTTTCATGACCGACTAAGTAGGTGTAAGAACACGGAGGTGTAATACTGGAAATTATTATCACTTCTGGTATTAGCACTAATGTCGCTTATTATGTAAATGGTAAGCTAAACAAAGGTACGAGTAGTGACGCTAAGTCGCTAACAGCAACATTTTAATTAGATACCTCAGTACCCTAGTGGCACCCTGTACTTTTACTAACTTTGTACCCTGCAAATTCGTGTACGCAATACGACATGCGATTTGCCAGCCTCTATGATTTCGAAAGTAGAGGATCAGACAGCAGTAACTAATTTATTGCAGGCTATTCGTCGCATTTCATTAATTACCTAACGTACCTTTCTGGGAGGCTTCCGTTGTGGTTTTATGGCCCGTGGCGTGGACGCCGGTCCACAGCTGGAATTATACGAATAATGCATCGCCTACTGGAATATACAACTCTACAATATAGCTACAGATTCTGCCACGGAATCGTGCATAAATTTGGTGGTTACGACAAAATAGTCTGTATATGTACAGTTTCCTTCGTTACTTTCTGGCCTATCAACTAATGCGTTATTCGTAATTTGTTTAGCATTTTAAATTAACCAACACTCTATACACGTGCTCATAACACAACAGTAACACTGTGTTAAATATACAGGCAATAAATAAAATAGACCCTAAATACACAGAACTGAAAATGTCCATTTTATAATAATTTTAATCTATCCACACTCACCACACATGCGCAAATCCCAATGAGTAAAAGGTAGAGCATCCGCATGATTATCAGGTGCACCAGCAATTCTCCCAATAACAACAATGATTCACTAAGGCAGGATTAGTTCTATTAACCGGCAACGGTTATCCTCGCCAAAAAACAGACAGTAGAATTATTATGGAAATATGCGGAACTCGCTTCCTTTTATTCTGTAGTTAGATCTTTCCTGTGGCACTCAACCATTTCTGACCACATCACATACGTCAGCTGGATTCGAGGAGATTTTCCAGCAACATTGTCCCTGACCGGTTTGGACATTTCTTCCGTATCGACACACTTTCACTGAAATTCCAGCATGACGCGGGTAATAGCAGCATCGTGTCGTCGCTAACCACTTTGAGGAACGAGCGTCCACATGCCGACTCCTGCAGTTTCGTGTTATACCCCGTTTTCCACTAAACGATTTTACCGGCAATGCAACATGTATAACAAGCGGCAAGGTTGTTGGAAATGTGCTTGCACTTAACTTTAGCGAGTCTCGTGGCATTTCGCGAAGAATCCTTTTGTTGAAGTGGAAACAGTTCTTATAATGTGAGGTGGACTCTTTTTTTTAGAGGAATTACCATTTGTTTGAGTTAAAAGTCAACGTGTCCGGATGCAGACAAATTACAGCAGCCGAGAACTTTTCAACTCTTGTACTGCAATCAGTTTTTACTGGCACCTCGCAGCGGACCAGTATTGCGATACAAATCTTGTGCGCTCCCGCTTATTTAACTGCAGCGCTTGGTGCACGATCTGTTGCACCGGTAAACTTATCAGCCAGTCCCTTGCGGAGAAAGCGCGCATAATTCACTGCCAAAAAAACACAGACGTATCTGTATTGTTACTATTGCATCAATGCAGTCATGTTCTTTTTCAGCTTTTCGAACCTCTTGATCTGATCCATTGTAATGCTACGTACTATACGGTCACATAATATGCTCTAACAAATAACGGATAGGTACCGTACAAAATTAACAAAAACAATAAAACAAGCATGACGTGTACCGGTGTGGATAGTACGTACTCCTTGTACACATCTTTGTACTTTTGTCAGTTTTCCTATATTTTATACCTTACTTATAAGTTATACATACGTTTTACTTATACTTGTCTGGCTTATTTACTTCGGTTGATGCGGATTTACGATTGACAAATGTTGTTGTTTCCTTAGCTTTTGTAGCGAATGACTAGGTAGTACATCTTATTGGTTTCTCGTATGCTCGATGCCTGCGCGCATCTCGAAGTCTGTATATGTTCAGCGGAACGATTAGTTCAGTAACACTCGGAGAAGTTTCATGTTTTGGGCTTCTCACAGATTTTCCTATAAATCGCTGTTGCTCGTAGTTGTTCTAGGACTACAGTAAAGTGGTGCACAGGTATCTGCGTGGTGTTAGCATTCTCTCGTAATCGAAGGTCACTTCCTGCATGAGCATTTGCTCGCACTGAAATCTTGTTATTTCGTCTCTGCTTCCATCTGGCGTTAGCGTTGTGTTTACGCCTCTGCAACCATCTGGAGACACGCCAAGGATTTCGGATTCGTCTCTTCCACGATTCTATAAATTCTTGGAAATAGGGATTCCACCGAGTTCTTCACTGTAGCAGATTGAGATTCTAGAGTCGCTCTACCGATGTTGTGGTGGTCAGTAGCGGTATAAAACGGTCGGTGCCGCAGAATCTTACTTACCGTTTGTGATATCTAGGAGGAAAGGTCACTCGTTCTTCTCTTGTTCCGGCCAACTTCTTATTTATACACGACAAGCATCCCGCAACAGATACACCCAAATCACAACAAGAACACTTCTTCTATACTGTCTTGCTCGGGGATAATGCTCATTAAGCATAACGCATTTTTCAGCTTGAGTTTTAATCCTAAAGTATAAGTACAAAGTAAATATATCAAAATTATAGATGGTATGTACATTTGCCGATGTCGTGTGTAGCAGACAATGTACTGAGTATGTACATTATTTCTTTCGATGTAGTCTGTGTACTGACTTTGCACTCACTTAGTTCAGTCTTAAAAATGTAGCAACGTATCACGGATGCCACTGGGAAATGCACTAGGACTGGTACTCTCCCGACCGCAGGTTCGCTGCTGCGGAGGCAGACACTTGCTCGACGCGTTGTGCTGCGTCTTCCAGCAGCGGCATTTCGGTGTTCTCGAACATCCTTAAGGAACATCCTTAATGTGGTTTCTGCGCAACACCGTGGCCATCTTAGGTGCCCTTCACAGTAACCAACACTTTGCAGATCTTTGTCTCGAAATCCACATTGACATGCACACCGTGCTGCTTGTCCAAGAGATCCAGACAGGTATCGATCGTGGAGGTCTCGTTCATGTCGGTTTTCTTCGTTTTGGGCGGCCAGTCGAAAGGTTTGACCGGTACCCACTTCCAATGGAACAGGACACTGGTCTTCCTGGATTCTGCAAGGAAGCCAGCATTTAGTGCGAAACACGCAGTAAATATTTTTTTTCACCCGCTGCAGTGGAATCCGGGCCAGGTGCCAAGTGTTTAAGTAAACGCTGACATACATAAGATTCCAATATGGCCATTTTTGAGCTAAGAAAATACCAGCACAAAATTAGTGGGCAATGATTTGCATAAAAACTGAAGTTGCTCAGATGGGTGAGTGGGTCCTCGCAGTTGCATAAATTTGTCAGTTTTTAAAAAAAAAGCTAATCGCGCAAAAAGTTGCAATAGGCCCGCCCGCACAGGAACTTGGATTCGGATTTAGATTACTGCACACTTTTGGCAGCGACGGCTGCGTTAACTTGCCGGTGTTTCGCTGTTGTGTGGCGCCCCCATGTCGCTTGGTAGTAGACTAGCAGATCGCGCAGCCGACTTCTTGGTGGTTGCCTTCGTTCTGGGTTTGGGTGGGTTGCTGGAAGTGGGCGGTGAAGACGAAGCCACGTCCTGTCAGAAGCCGAAGACGTTATCCCCGTTGTCGCACTGCAGCCCATCGCAGCACGGGATGTCGGCAGAACATCGCTCCTAAATCACACGACATGCCCATGTTACCTGCAACCGTAAAATGCTTACAGCGACCTTTCGTTTCTTTGTAGTCGCTATTCGATACATTCTCTATTAGAAAACCAACATGGACTTTCCAGACAACGGCGAACACCAGTACGGGGAATACCCGCATAATGAGTTAAGAAATTCGAGTAACGGTAGAATTACGAGATGGGCAGATGTTGATAGGGGCGGCCAACGAGATCTTGTGCATTCATTTGGTGGCGGTGACCGACGAAAGGCTTCCGTTGGGGTGCATCTGGTTACGATAATGGGATATGACGGCATACGTATAGCGGTCATTTGAAAGGCGAATACATTTATCGACCGGAGCGCAGCGAAGGTCCTCTAATTCAGCAGAAATAAAAAAATGTCTGTCTGTCTGTTTGTTACGGAAGTGACCGGATGACGTCATCCATGCTATCCAGCATGACGTCACATTACAATGACAATATGTATGGGTACCGTACAGTACGTTTCCTTCTCAATAGAAACTAAAGAATAATACCTGCGTTTCATCTACATGTTGTTACTTTGCGTTATTGTAAATGCACATGTCTCCAAGTACATACAACTGCACCGTTAACTCACACTACCAATTGCATTACAGTACAGTACGCACTTACATTAGAATTTCAAAACTGTAAATATGTATCTTGGATACAACGAGTGGTACAGAATTAGTTCCAACGCAAAAATTATATTTAGCAAAAACGTATTATAAGAGCATCCAAATACTCTGTATTCTGTATAGTAAATTATTGTTGTGGTTTTCTCTGCGATGAAGCGCAAGGTTCGCCATTCAAAACGGCAGCAAAAACGAAGAAAGAATTTTTTATAATATGAAGGCAATTGTGCTACGCTTCAATATCACTGTCTTACACATCAAGATTCACTTAATGTTTCAACAATGCTTATCTAATGATGAAAACAACAGTGGCCATCTCTTTAAACGTTGTTAGATAATTATTTTACATATTGATACAAGCCAGTACTGTGAACTGCTGTTGAACAGCGATATGATTTCATCGCCTGATGCGCTGTACCAATAGCCAAACGGGTGGCGAAATCCTTCTCCCAAAAACCGTCTTGCACATTGCGCATCACGCAACCAGCGTGGGCATATCAGAAATTCCGGCCTGGCAGCACTATGCTAAGTGTTATGCCGAGAATCTTGAACGATTCCTGGCTGCCTAATCATCAGTGCGGCATCAGCATTCTCGTGAACTGCGCTATTACGTGCTTCGCTGTCCATATTGTTCATGCCGTTTCCGGTTCGGCAACAACGAGCACTTGCAAGCTGCACATTCAGCTTCGTGAAAGCCTGCATTCACTAGAATGAAGCTGTTAATTTCGATTTCGCTAGGTTCCAGGAGAAGCGGTTCTTCGCAGTATCTGTGGCGGCTGCTGCTGCGTTTTGCAGTTGTAAGCATAACGTGTAAATTCTACGGCTTTTCAAGTGGGAAAACGGCAGCCAGCCGCTCTTGTCGGAACCCAGCCACTTGAAAACGGATTTAAAGTTTTCCAGGGAGGAAACAGAAAAGATGTATATAATACAGACCATTTTTTCGCTTTGAGAATCCAGTGTGTACGTTTCCACAATCAGTCTGACGGTTCTCAACTAAAATTAAATTGAAAGTTGTTTTTTTTACGGGAGCATGATTTATCTGCGTGTTGCCCTGCTGGCTGCGGCCAGCTTGATCATACCGGTAAGAGATTACAGCATGTGCAGTTAAAGGTCGTGCGCTAATATTCTGTTATAATAGCGTGCTTTTGACGCCTGCAGGTCACCTCCGGAGAGAACGGCCAGGAGGAGCATCATTTTTGCCGCAGCACCCACGAAGGTTGCAACTATCGTCACACATGCTGCCCGGGCAACTACTGCAATAATGGGCTCGCCATTGACGGGTTTTGTGAGCGGACCGAGTCGCCGTACGGACACTCGCCAAAGCCGACGTCCAAGGCGACAACCAAGAAGCCGGCCTCCTTCAGCAGCACTGGTTCATCATGCAACGGAAAGGGATGCGCTCGTCCGAATAGAGAGGGCAGATCCGATTTCTTCGGTGAGTTAAGATAAATAGTTTAATGCTACGTTCACTGCCAGGCCATCCAGTAATGTCTTAATCAATGAAATAACAACGCTGTTGCTTTAGATGAATTGGGACATGGCCTTGAGCAAACGTTCGGCAATGCGGGTAAACAAATGGATTCGGCATTCAATGGGGGAAACGGAAACCAGCCAGCTGGCTCCGGTAGACCGTCCAACAATCCGGTGACGTCCCACAATGACCGCCCAACGCCAAAGCCGTGCAAGCGCGACGGTCCGGTGTGTCTTAGTACACCTCCAGGGATGAGCCATCCGGAACCCATCGTCTGGCCGATCGATAGCTCCAAGCGCATACACTATAAATTCCACCTGTTTAATAACCATCCCAATAATACTCGGTTTGTCAATGCGGCTCATCGTGCCATCGCGATGATAAACGATGCCATGCGCGGCTGCTGGACAATGGTGGAAACGTCCGCCAATCAGTTCCCGTTATTGACAATCAATCTGTTTGTCGATGAATGCGCGACCAAGTCCTGTGACGCAGGTGGAGGGTGAGTGGCTTTCAGGTTGTAAAGCTTCATAGAAACGTCCGCCTTAACGCCTCCGGCACTGTGATTCTCTAGTGCACCCTGTAGCGAGCGATTGGGTTACTCCGACACTGGCGATAATTCCATATCCGTGAATACCCTACCATACGATCAGCAAGGACACCCTGACTCTCTGTTAGTTGCCGTTTTCCTTCATGAGCTGCTCCATGCCATTTTTGATTTCCGCCACGAGCATATTAGAGGAGATCGGGACTCTTACATCCGCTTGGTGCCACAATACGAAATCTGCCGTAAGTGCCTCTTCTGAGCAAAAATATTTATTCCAAAACGCAAAAGTGGAGGTGATTAATTCCAGGACAGATTTCGCACATTTTACGTATCCGATAAAGGTAGATGTACAGATACATATTACTTTAATTCCAACATTTGCTGGTTTACCTTCAGTACATTCATCTGCTTTTTGCAATAATTATTATTTTTTTTAAGTGTAAATTTGGAATAATTCTTAATTTTTTCTTCCGTACGGTATGTTGCTACCAAATTTTGGGCAAGATTGATATTTTCCCTGCGCTTATGGTAGCTGGAGTGCACACATACTTCGAAATGGCTTCACCAGAAGATGGGGGTTACTTCCCCAGCGATCAATACTATTACCCCTACGACCGCCAGAGCATTATGCATGCGGGCTTTGATGATTATGCCTTCCCAAACACTTACACGTTGGCGCTCTGGGACGGAACGCCATCACAGTTCATCGGGCCGTCTAAAACCAATCCTAAGCTGACGTATACGGATACTGTGAAGATGCGCGATAGATACCGGTGCCCTCCAGTTAACGGAACACCACCGAGGGGTCGACGAAGCGCAGAAATTACGGACCTATGAGGACGAATCAAATTCTGCTTGCCGCCGGCCCGCCCCGCTTCTTTTACTGTTTTTCATCGACCCCTAATGATACTTAGCTATTGTCCAACCGATTTTGCAATCTATCTTAATAATTACTAATTATTATAATGATCGACTTTTAAGTGTTATCTGTGCTGGCATAAAAATGTGCATGTGTGCCAGTCGGGCAACGTTGTTTTAATTATGCCGGTAAATATTATGATTAATTTTAGGACTGCTTTCCTTTGATACAGGTTTTCTTGTGCAGGTTTACTGCGAACTGGCCACTGGCGAATAAAAGTTGTCATGCTTCTTTGAAACGCTTGCAAAAAATGTGTTAGAACTTACAAGTACAGTACTTGTACTGTACTATAAACAGCATTTATTAATTACTAATCTCAGCACGGTAACGATAAAGAAATCTACCTCTAAAGGCGGTCTTCAGGCTCCGGCTTTAGCTCTCACAAAAGTTGGTTTCTTAACCTTTATCCAAAAATCGCAGCAATATGCAGCGTACAGTAGCAGTGCGCAGGTGCTTTGCGCTCTTATTGTTTGGGGCAAATGAAAAAATACTTCCGAAAAGAAAACTGATTTTCGGACAATCCGGACAATACAAAACCTGTACGCGGATTGTCGAATTTCATTCTACGTCAATAGAAAATTTGATGTAAATATGATGTTGTACACTCTGTAAGTGCACAATATACGCACTTTGCTTGATTCCGGTGTAACGTTAACATGAAACAGTTAATAGCTTTGCACTTCCTTGATCAAATAAATTATTCGAATCTTCTTAATAAAAATTTTTTGGTTAATTTCACAGTTGCCATTATGCTTTGAAAAAAAGATATCGTTAAGAAGAAACTTCCAGCTTTGTTAGCTTTCTAGAGCTTGCAAAAGTGTTGTTAGCGAACCAGAACATTGTGGCCCATCGGGAATCAGTTTGGTTAAGTCAGCAGTTATTTTAATCTAAAATATGGTTGCGACGTCAAACTGGAACCAAAGAATACTTTACTGAAATTCGAGCTTTTTTGCAAAATCTGTTTATATACGATATAAACATCCGTGTACATAAAACGGTACATCGCCTCCGTATGTTCGTCACATTGGTCACATGATAGCTATTGGCTGGATGACTCCGAACATGTCTTTTTAGTAGCGGGAGGACCGCCCAAACCAAAAGTGAAAAAATCTCTTTTTTCGATGCCTCTTTTAGTCTTTTTGCGGTTGTCTTGCGTGTTTTCAAACTCAGCCTTTTCGAACAGCTTTCTGTCAACGAACAAAGTCTCTCATAGTGCAAGTTGTTTTTTTCTAAAATTCTGTTCAAAACATCTCCGAACATCAACTCTGAGAGCGCCTTAACTCCATCGGTTCGAACGCACTTTATAGACATGTGCGCGTTGTTGGGATCCTGTAACAAAAGCAGCGTAAAAATGAATCAAAATTTACGCTAATGGTGACCATTGTTTTTTTATTGTAGATTGACTGTTTTACTGTCAGCCGCTTTGTTAACCGTAGTGCCTTCATCTCTGTGACAGGACATTCTGATTCGATAGTCTACAACCTCGTGCAGGATTGTCCTGATTGTTGTAGACCTTGAGCTGATTACACAAACAAGGAGCTGTTTTGCAACGGGAAGTTCTCCCAAAAAATACTCATGTCGGTCAGCTTAACGTATATGATGGTGGATCTAGGAAGAATCCACGGACAGAGACAGAAACGGAATCTATCCTGCAGAGTGAGCAGTGTTGTATACTACGAGTTATGCGGAAACGCAAGACACCCGACAATCAACTGCACACTTTATATCCCATTCACATAGCACTACAGATGCTCCCGCAGTAGAATGCTGCGGGGCTAAAGAACAGCAAGTTACTCAGACGACGATGGCTAGCAACTGAAGAATCTACCAGATCGAAGAGCTGGTAGATGGAGAAAATCACTAGCAAAAACAGCAAAACAACTTAGCACCCGCACCAGTGCGGGTGTGCGGGGAGGCCACTCCTCCTCTCACGTATGTCACTAAATTAACGTGCTCCCTTAATACTCAGACTCATCAACCCTTCTAAGAAATTCTCTAAAGATATGTCGAGAAAGATTAGCGACTGTATCTATACAGGCAACCTTCGCTCTGGGGTGTTTCAGCGCCAGGAAATTGGTATCGAGATTCAGTGAGGAAACGCACTGTCCGTCCTCGGTACATTTAGCGAAATGGCTGAGAAAGAGGATGTGTATTTTGCCTCTAGATTAGCATGCCCGAACGGGAATAATGTTATGGATTTTTGTTCTTGTTTACTTTGTTTAAACGGCGTGAAACTATTCAGTAAAGTTCCCGTATTAAGGGATTTGGCCCGGTACATAGCACAAATTTCGTGTACTGATGAACTTTCGCAGCACTCCCCAAACACTTTTTGCATTGCTTTATGGTATTTGTAGCCAAAATTAGATACGTAGTGTAGGTTTGCTGCGCGCAAACGAATTACCGGTAGGATTATAGGGTAACAAAATTCTAAAAAGTTTAAAAGCATTCCGGTGTACCAAAGTCTCATTATCGACCGATCTTCTTCAAATTTTGCACGTAAATGCACATAACCGTAAAATTGTTTTGGTACGGATCTATAATTTTTTTCGAATTTTAAAATGAATTTCAAACATTTTAAAACTCGACAAAAGTCGTAGAAGCCTGGCTCCGTACCAAAACAATCTTCATGGTTATATGCATTCAAGTGCAAAATTTGAAAGGGATCAGAGACTTTTGGTACACCTGAATGCATTTAAACTTTTTAGAATTTTGTTACCCTTATAACTCCGCAACCGGATGTTGCGCGCGCAAACGGATTTCACAACTACGTATACAGTTCTTTTGGCTACAAAATACCATAAAGCAAGGCAAAAAAGTGTTCGGGAGTGCGCGACAGCGAAAGTTCCCGCGAATGTACACGAATTTAGTGCTATGTACCGGGCCAAATCCTTTAATTAGAAAAAACATCATCAGATTGCCAAAGAGTTTAATGTCAACTGGGTACTTTCTCCGCACTGCACAAGCCGGGGATGAGCATGTAAAGGTACAGCTAATGCATACTGAGCACGATGTTAGCGCTTAGCACGATGGCCACTACACTACGTTTACCGCAATGCGTAAGTTAGCTAATTAGCGAATGAATAAGTAAACCGGCGATAAATCAACAAGGTATAATTTAATCAAAAATATTGCCTAATTTAGATCCTATAAGTTGGACCATAGACGATTACAGTCCGCCAAAAATTTGTGTTGCCTGCCAACGTCAATGCCCATGAAGGGTTACGATTACATGAGTCGGTGCAATTTCGACAGCTGATCTTTATTATGTAAAAGAATCACGCAAAACACGTACGTAGGTTTGCACGCACAGCATTCACCACGCGGTTCCGATTGTCGGAAGCTGGCGAAAACCGCGGTTGCTAATCAACAGCCCAAGCGGTCGGCGAAAACAAAAACAAAATCGCCTCCAAATTTGTTTGCTTTCGGAAAACAGAACGTTCAGGGAAGTTGTCCAAACTGTAATTCTACCGCCATTGCAATAACACTGGGAAATGGCGGCACAACACCGCGCGCTGTGCCGCGTTTGTACATATCGATGCTTCGCTTGGGCAAGTCAAGGGGTAGGGGAGGGGCGCTGCGCAGCTTTTGAGAAAAATGTATTTAAACTTTTGATAAGTCTCGGGTGGTTGCAAACTACAGTGCGTAACTGCACAATGAAGCGTGCACATTAATGATATTGATCTTAGCGGCAGCATTACTAGTCACTTCCAACCGCTAACGCATTTCAAAAAGTGTTGGTGTCCATTAATATCTATTTGGCGCTAATGATCACTGCAGCTGGACCATCCGCGCCGCTGCAGCTGGAACGTCAATCGCGGGCAGCATAAAAGCGCCAGAAATGTAACATTAAACTTCAAAAATAATTCTTCGTACACTCTCATTAAGAGTATAAAATAAAAGTTTTGTGTAGGAGCAGCGTTAGCATCATCTATTTTCAGTATTCTACTGTTGTAGTGGTCAAAACACATGGAAACGGGATTTGGTGGTTTTAAATTTTTTTGCTGACCAGTGGACAATTTCTTGACCACTTCTACATTCCTGTTTTAAAGTGCCTTTTTGTGCGGTTTAATGAAGTTATTGCTTTAAACGTAATTCCTGTTCACCTAATTATTACAAAATTAAAAGTTTTATGCAGTCGACCTGAGCACTGGCGTTGACAATCGACATCGTCACCACCACTGACCTATGGTCAGCATAAGCTCACAAAAATTTCTTACTAAAATGAATTTTTTCATCGGGAAATCCCGATTTTAAATAGAAAATTCACAGTTCTTCAGGTACCGCCCGCTGGAGGGCTACGCGAAGTAATTTTCCGACGGGGAACGGTCGTAAAATTTTTCTAGTAATTATTTTTATTGTATACCGTAGTTGCTACCATGTAACGTCAGTGCAGTTTGTTTCTTGCCAAATTTTGCCAGAAAAATCTTGAAGCGTTCCTATTGATAAGAACACACGGGTGAATAATATTACTTGTTCGAGTAACTGTTTTCAAGGGCAGCACCGAAAATGAATTACAGAGCATCGGCCATTTTGTGAAGATAGTCTATCACCACCGAACTCGCCATGCCGTTCGTATCTGTCACTGTTTTCTGGCGGCGTGCCCGTGCTAAAAGCACTACATTATCTGCAGAGTAAGTCCGTCCCTGCTTGTAGTCCCATCCGCCCCTTCCTGTCCACACGCTGGGCAGATACCTCGACACGAACTCAGGATACTTCGTCCTGATGGTATAATTTCCACACGTCAACCGATCCGACCAGGAAGATTGCCGGCTGTCGGTGGTGTAGCGGCGCGGTGGCTTCTTGAAAAAGTTCCACACATTAGCCAATGCGGAGCAGCCACATTCCGCGTCGTGCACACAGAAGCGGTTGAAGTCAAGCTTGAGATACGGCCGCGATTCCCGACTGGACACGCTGGCCAGAAAACGGTCGTCGATGCGCGTCAGCTGGTTGCCGGACAGCTCAATCCATTCGACGGTGGGCATTGTGAAGAACTGACTCAGGTACACCTCTTTAATGTTGTTCATCCGCAGGGAAACTTCCTGCAACCAGAAGCAGTCTGGTAAGCATTTACTTAGCGACAGCGGCTCCTATCAGCGGTAGATTAGGCAATTAAAGGTTTAAGCGGTGGTAAAGGATGAATTTTTCATCCTTATTACTCTGTCGTTACCACCCACCGTGAGGCTGGGCGCCACCGGAATGAATACCGACCAGTCGAACCTTTTGAACAAATTCGCTTCGATTCTGATGCTGTTGAACCGGGAAGTTACCGCCTGTCCCGGCCACGCTGCCAAGGAAGCAAAGGCATCCGATGTGATGGTCGATAAGCGATTGCGCTTGAGTATTAACCTAGTTAGCATCGAGAATCCCGCAAAAGTCTCCCGCGTCACCACGGGCAAATACACCTCGCCCAGCATTAAACCGCGCAGAGTCCTTTTCATGTTGTCTAGGAACGCACCAACGGGAAACGGCCGATTGTCCGGCGCCACCCAAAAGTTGACGAGCTCGACGTATGTCAGACTGGGCCGGTAGGGCAGCGGAACGAAGTTGCTCAGCAGGCAGCTGGGCCCACACTGGCCAACCAGGTCAATCTCTCCCAGCCGCAAGAATGATAAATTCCTCGTAATGTTGCTGACATTAAAGGCTCGTTTACTGCAACCGCACTGCGTCCACTGTGGGCTGCAGCTCGGCAGGACCAACCGACCAGTGCTACCGCAATAGAAACCGTTATACGTATCGGGAAAGTTCACGCCGAAGGGAGCTGAGACTGTCGGTGTTGCTGTTTCAGCAGCGCAAGTTGCTGGAGATGGTGCAGCACACGATAACATCACAACAAAGGCAACGGGCTTAAACGATCGGTAATTCATTCTACTAAATGTTGCCAAACGGCAGTCCTCAGTCCGAGATAATGCACGATGGGACCACGAAAGGTATGTTTTTGATGGAGTAAAGTGACCGAGCAAAACGGCGTCTTTAGTCCGAATTGCCAACCATTTTAGCAAACGTGTCGTGTCGCTTTTCGCAATGCGGATGCAGTTAACGCGCTGACGTTAACTCGCTGAATAGCAAGCGCCGGCAGCGTTCTCAACATCACCCGTAAATTCATTGAGCGAACAGCAAGTACGGCGAACAGTGCACCAAATGTGAATGCTATCGCTAACCTAAAGCGTACAGATACGGGTGGTTCGCACTAATCAGTAATCAACCGGTATCGTTGCGGTGAGCAGAACGTCATGCAAGGTTCTTGCTCATAATTTTATTATACGTTAATCCGTGAAGCACAACACTAAAGCAATGTTTGCAACAGGAAGCGCATTCTAATCTCAGAGACAAAACGAGGTCTTGTGTTATCCAAATATAAAGTACGAATAAGGACACAAAACGCAACCATCGCACGACAAAAAGAATCAATTAGTTTGAACGCGGAACCAGGATTTAAACTAATATCGGAAGTCTGATGTCGTGAGCCGTCGACTCGGATTTCCTTGACCCATCGTGAATCGTGAACATGTCATGGTGAATCGTTCCGGCTTTTTCGGAAAAAAAACCTGTTTCACTCTCAAGCAAGGCGCTTCTGACTCAGAAGTTCTGAGTCAGCATTGCCGGCAACCATGTCATTGCCGTTTTCACGTTGCGCTTACCGTGGCACATTTATGATGTATCTATTGCGTCTTCGATCGTGTTTGCTCAGTTCCGGAAAGATGCCACCATCGGCAACAAAACATCGCGTGATTTCAGTTCGAACCCGTAGCATTGTCTGTGTTGAAGGTGCTCGTCATGCTGTTCATAATAATATTAGCCGGTTGCGCTGCGCCGGTAACGGCGGTGTTTTTGCGAGCAGATTCGGACAAATACGACCACTGTGCAGATTTGCACATAGGTAGATACGCATCCGATCTAATTCCTTAATAATACTTATGCCGCAGCTACGTTGTGCCGGCGTGCAACGATAAATGGCCCCGTTGCGGCTGCACAAGCTGGAGTAAAACGTCACAGACTCACAGTCATTTCCCGCTCATTAAAAGACTGAGTATTCAGCGGTTCGGAAGCGCAGTTCCTGCGGCGGAACCTGTTTGCTGACTACCTTTTCCCAGCTGCCGCAGCTGCCCAATCTAACCAGCGTCTGGCTCTGCGAGTTGTGGGTGGCGCCGGATGGCGGGCCCTTCCCACTCAATCGCTTCCTCATCAACGTCCAGGCGACCGTCACCGAGATGCGTCTCGCTGGCATCCAGATTCCCGCGCTGGCGCGCGAGACCTTCGCGGGAATCCCGCTACTGACGGAGCTGCAGCTGAAGAGTAACCGCTTATCGGCCATTTCGCTCGACGCCTCTGCCTCGCGCGGATTCCCATCGAAATCCACCGAAATCCACATTTACGAAGGGAATTTTCCAAATTCGACTGGTCAGTTTTTGTACCGGCCGAAAAAGCCTCGAGGAAGCATGTATCCGCTGTCGTTTTTTGGTTTGTTCTGCTGTACACACGCTGCCGGCTGCTATCGAAAGAAGAGCACAACGTTGACACAAAATCAGACTTTCGGCGCTTGTGCAGTGTAAAGAAACAAGCTTCATAGTAAAGAACATTTCTTTGTCGTAGGATGATTACGTTGATTATAAAATCTGGTTAGTGGTTTATATTATTTCCCTTACAATACGCGAAAGCCCTTCCGTGTCTGAGAATAAAATGCGTCAGTTTCGAAAAGGCGTCAATAAAAAAAGAGTTTCGCGTTGTACTTGTGTTATGTACCATGATATATATCTCAAGGAATAACAATTACTCATGGGGAATAAAAGTCTAGGAACGATTCCGGTTCATCAGTCAGGCCGAAACGTCCGTATAAGCAAGCGTTACACACTGAACTACGGCCTTGTAATTAATACGCTTTCTGCAAAAATCAGCTTTTCTTCTCCGCACCCGGACATTTGGGAGTGTGACATCTCGCCGTAATTAAATTCGACGCATGACTTTTTGCCGCGAAGACATTTCGCCGCGGAACATTTGGACGCAGAGACAATTCGATTTGGGACAGTTTGCATTGAGACATTTTAACTTTGCGACACTTTGACGCAAGACGTCTGGTCGCGGACACTTAACCGCAAAACAACTCGACACGCTAAATTTTCGCGGGTTTTCCGGGTTTCTTGGTATGTTTCCTTAGGTTTTCCTAGGCTTCTTAGGGTATTCATATATTATTTTCAGATTACTCTTAGGTTATTTTTAGGTTTCTTAGGTTAATGTTATTTTATGCTAGGGCGATTTTCAGGTTTCTTGTTTTGTGTCCCTTAGCCTTCGTACTTTGTTGGTTGCCTCAACGTTTGCTTAGTTAGTTTCTTTTGGGTTCCTGAATTTTTTCTGAGGTTTTCCTGACAGTTTCAGTAAGCCTAATTAAACATTCGCCTGCCAAAAAGGACCTCTCATCATAACTGCTTCTCGGCGAAATGTCTCGGCGTCGAGACGACCTTCCGACGAAATGTCCCTCCACGAAACGTCGCGCGGCGAGATGATCTAGCGGAGTAATGTCTGTGACCAAAAGTCCTGCGACTACAGTAGTTGTCCTCGGCGAAATGTTGCGATGCCAAACGGCACTGAAGAGATCTATTTGAGTCGGTTTTTCACGATGCCCAGTGTTGAACGGATCCAGCTATCTGGCAGCCAGCTTATGCGCATTGACAAACTTATGCGCTTCCTGGCCAGTTGTGTCCAAACAGGAATCTTGGCCGTGTCTCCAGCTGGACTTCAACCGCTTTTGTGTGTGCGGCGCGGATTGCGGGTGCCCGGAGCTGGACAATGTGTGGGACCGGTTCACGAAGCCTCCACGCCGCTGGCAAATCTACGTGTCGGATCGGTTGGCATGCGGAAACTATATCAATAGGACCGAGCAACCCGAGTTTATTTCGAGGTTCCTGCCCAGCGTGATGAAAACCAAGAGCTGGTCGTCGGGATGGGATTCGGACTGCGCGCAGCGACGGATGTATTATGCTGATCTGGTAGTGCTCTTGCCACGGGCACATCGCAAGAACACTGTCGAGGATCCGAAACCAGCGGTGTTAGACTATCTGTGCGAAATGGGTAGTGTGCTGTAATTTGTATAATTTAAGCAAATGGTCGTTCCGAAATAATTATTTCCGGCGCATTCCAGCGCCGAAAAACTCAGTGAACTTTCAGTAAGCAAAACAAAATTCTCGATAACGCCACTGTGCTGCATATAATCAACTGAACGTGAGAAACACAGACAGTTATGATTTGTTGCATTTGAGAAAATTATTCCAGCAGTGCAGCTGTCACGATGCGCTCTTCAGTGCCTAGTAAATAAAGAACTGTGGAAATAAATTATCTGTTTCCTCTCTTCCTCTTATCAAATTCTTTTCTCGTTCTGGTCGCGCGGTTCTGCGTCTAACTCAGATACATAAATAATAGATGCATAATTAAATACATCATATAAATATCGAAATAATTTTTTTTTGCGTCACCTACTACTTTAATTCAAAGATATGACAGTATTAACCAGACACTACTGCTACAAAATTAGGTACTACCAAAACATCCAATACCATCATTAGCAAAATAATTAGCATCATCGAAATAATTATAATAATAATAATAATTAGCATAATAATAATCAAGCGCGCCAGCGAAGCGAGCGAAGCGTTTTTAATTTAAAGTGTGTAACGGGGCGAACCGGCGAACCGGGTTGCCGGGGTCCAGGGGCGGAGCCCCAATAAGCAGGGGGTGCGAGGGGCGCAGCCCCCCGCTAAAGCAATTGAGAAGGTAGTTTAAAATGGAAAACCTAACCGGGTTACAATTGACGGACCCAATGGGGGAATGTGTGTTCGACCGTAAATTTGGACCCAGTACAAACGCTTAGACCGGTCCGTGTGGTGGTTTTTTGGGAAACCGTAACGTAAATTGTAGCCGGGTCATTATTGACGAACCCGCAGGAGTAATATGCGGGGGATCCGGAAATTTGGACCCGGTCCGGATTTTTTTAGCGGCCCCAGGGTGGTGCAGTTTTGGGCAGAAGTGGCTCAATCTGTACCAACATTGGATTTAAACGTCACTGTCGCGTTGCGGACCAAGATTCGCGTTGCGCATCCGTTCGTTGCATAAAGTTCAGCATACCGTATACAAAGGGCGCAACGCCGCAACCGGCCGCAACAGTGTTAGCCCGTATGCTGCACTGGTCTGCTGCAGCAACAGCCGCAACACGGTTGCCGCACCGCAGCACCGTGCTAGCCCGTACAGCTGATTCTGCAGTAACGTTGCATACCGCAACACGGCGAACAACGTAGCACGTGCACCGTTGCCGTAACGTTACTGGAAGTAAGCAACACGGCGAGTAACGGTAAAGCCGGCCGCACCGGTGCTGCTGGTTAAGGGTAATGCAACAGTAACTTGGCAACCGCATGGGGTAAAGCACTCCGCAATCCGTGCCGCGGTACAGCCGCACTGGGTTCCAGAACGCTAACAGTCAGCAACGACGCATTTATAACGTAGTTGTCGCAATCGTTAAACTGCATGTCGCACTGGTTAACGCCGGCACGCAACGACGAAGTTTGTCAGCCGCGAACGGTCAGCAATCAGGCTAGCTCGGTATAGGCGTAACGTCAGCAACAGCTAAACGACGGCTTTATAAGTCAGCAACGGCAGAACGGTGCCGCAAATGCGCAAGCCGCAGTTGCGCCAACGTCGCCGCAACATCGGTTTGCGTCAGCGAACGTGCAGAACCGCAAACCGTGCAAGTTGTCCGCTGCGTACCAGCCGTTTAACGTCCGTTTGGGCTTTACCGTATTGCTGCGGCGTTGAAGAGATCCCAGCGCAGCATACGGGCCAGCCACAGCCGCGCCGTTGCGAACGTTGCTTATAGTCGTGCGGCTGTCGCGGCGTTGCAACAACCAGGCAGCATACGGCCAGTTAACGGTTGCGGCCCGTTGCTGCACCGTTGCGGTTTATAAGTCGTGTTGCGGCTGTTGCGGCGTTTGCAACAACCCAGTGCAGCATACGGCTAGCACGGTTGCGGCCCGTTGTCGCAACGTTGCGGCTTTATAGTCTGTTGCATTGTTGCGGCGTTGCACCCAGCGCAGCATACGGCTAGCACGGTTGCGGCCCGTTGCCGCACGTTGCGGCTTTGTCGCGTGTTGCGGCTGTTGCGGCGTTGCAGTCCAGTGCAGCATACGGCCAGCACGGTTGCGGCCCGTTGCTGCGCCGTTATGGCTTTATAGTCGCGGTTGCGGTTGTTGCGGCGTTGCAGCAGCCCAGTGCAGCATACGGGCTAGCACGGTTGCGGCCCGTTGCTGCACGTTGCGGCTTTTAAGCCGTGTTGCGGCTGTTGCGGCGTTGCAGACCAGTGCAGCATACGGGCCAGCACGGTTGCGGCCCGTTGTTGCACGTTGCGGCTTATAAGCCGTGTTGCGGCTGTTGCGGCGTTGCAACAACCCAGTGCAGCATGCGTGGTCAGCACTGTTGCGGCCCGTTGCTGCACGTTGCGGCGTTTGCAGATGCTGTTTCGGGCGCTACGAAGAGTAGTACTGCCGTCTTGTTGCGGCGGATAATGTTGTCGGAACCGCAACGCGCTGCGCAACATGATCTTGGTACGGATTGAGCCAGTCCTAGTTTTGGGGGACCGTAACGTAAATTATAACCCGGTCATTATTGACGAACCCGCCATAGTAATATACGGGGATCGGGAAATTTGGACCCAGTCCGGATTTTTTAGCGGGCTCGGGTAGTGCAGTTTTGAGGAACTAATCGTAAATTATAACCCGGTCATTATTGTCGAACCCGCCGTAGTGATATACGGGGGTCCGGAAATTTGGACCCGGTTATAAGGGGGTACGCTTATATTTGAAGGGGTACGCTTTAAAAGCGCACATTCGAGAATTTGTAATTTTCAAACAAAATCCAAAGGATTCTGAGACTTTTGAGCAGTTGCTGGAAATATGTTTTAAAACCTTGCCATAGCAAAACATTTTTTTAATAACGTCAGCATTAAGCAAGCGCAGCGCAGCATGCGGAGAAGCAAGTGAAACAAGAGGATTTTATTGCCTTTTATTCTAAAAAAATTCTTAAAGTTCCGCTTGAACTTTTGTTACCGTGTTGATACGATAGCGGAACCCGAAGGCGAAGTCAGGCAGCTGCCGAGTTGCGGCGCGAGCAAGCGCAGCGCAGCAAGCGGAGCAGCAAGTGAAACAAGAGGATTGTATTGTCCTATTATTCTCAAAAGATTCTTCTTACAGATCCGCTTCAACTTTTCGTTACTGTAATGATACGGTAGCGTGCTATCATTTCTACGAAAACCGAATACGAAGTCGGAGGCGACGCGAACCTGCGCCGCGAGCAAACGCTTCGAAGCGAACGGACCAGCAAGTAAAACAAGAGCATTGTTACGATAGTGATTCATAACCACTGTATTCATGAATATTGCCTTTATCAATTCCAGTGAGCTGATTATCTAGTTCTACAACCTAGATGTTCTACCGTGAGAATACATTGTCTAGCTATATAAGTCACAGCACTGTCTGTGATAGGCAAGCGTGTACAAGCGTGTGCAACTACAGCACGGTATGCTCAACCCACAATAAATACCACGTTTCAGCATCATTCCATTGTCCTTTTTATTAAAAAGATAATTTTCACGGATGAACTTTCCGTTAACGTTATCATATTCGGTAGCGAACTATCGTTTCCAAGAAAACCGAAAAAAACCAAGCGGGTGCGCAGTTGAAGCATCAAGTAGAACGAAACATTTACTTTTTTTACTTCAAACATTTTTCGATAATAATAACAAAATTTTAATAAATTCTGCATGAAATTTTAGATATCAGTTTTGCAAATTGGAAACGAATTGTTTCACTGCTGAATCACAGTTTCTCGCCTTGGGTTGCAACCTCTATTTCAAACTTTAAAACAGGCTCATTTCTGAAGGATTATATAAATCTGAATACAAAAGAACAAAAAAATAAACTCCAACGTTTAACGTTCATGATTCTTTGCGGAGAAAAAAATGAGATCTACCTCAAAGGTCTTTACTATTACATACACCATTGTTCACAGAAATTCAATCACGTGGCCTTGCCCTCACGAGCATCGCGTATATTGGATAAGCTTTAATATAGTAAGTAAAGTGGTGAAATTCCCTGATTTTGAAACGACTTTTAACAAAATTCTTAAATTTTTGAAACTTTCGAGGAAATTGTTGTAGACTTATTTTGAAAATAATCACGCGATCCATGAACTTTTTTGTAAACCTAAGATTCTAAGAAGCTTAGTCAAATAAATACCCAAACACTAGAACTTTTTCGCACCAGGTCGAGTTGAGTTAGTATGTTGAGACCAAAAACGTCCGTGGATTACCAGCCATAATCATATGCGGGAAACGGGCACTTGGTGTTCAAAACCATGGTAAGTACGAGTTGCTCGACCGTTGTTTTGCTCCAGAATAAAATTACCCGAATAAAACTGAAAACCATAGAAAAACATGGTACCCTTTACCCAAGAAAGTCTTCCATTTAGTAACCGCTACTGCGTTATTGTTACTGCGCTGCCGCTGCCAACAGACATCAAATAAGGTGTTGAACCGATAAATCGTTTGCGCAATAAATTAAGCCTAACCAGCCTTTACGAAAAACATTGAACTCTAAAACACAAATGTGTGTTTGGGATCCTGTGGCAAAATCGGCATACACGGTTTGTGCAAATCATTGTGCTGCATTTATCTTGTAAAATTGTGTAAAATTTATTGTGTAAAATTTATCTGCAGTAAAGACAGTCTTTCCGTGAGTTTGAAAATGCTGGATTTAAATTGCTAAAACTACTGTGCGACTAGCAACTAACTGAGAAAATTAAAACAAAGGGTTTTTTGGGTTGTTAACTACCGGCGGAGAATCGTTTATTCAGTCCCGAAATCAGAAGGCGAGAAGTTGCGGAAGAGTGACTGCATAGTCAGATATGTGCGATAAAACGGGCTTTTCTGCCAGTAAAAGAAAACGATGCGGCAGCTTTCCATGTAAGCATTGCCATCGAGTTCTGGCCAACTGTCAATCCAGCGAAAATTTAAAGATCTTAAGCGGAACATATTTTCTGCTTTTCCATGGACCACCAGCACGAAAAGTAATATTTCTAAGGCCGGATTCACGCTGACTTCTATCTATCAGTTTTTCTATTGAGACACCGCCCAAAACAGCCGGTTTCTTTGCAGTATGCGTAAACGCGGCACGCTCTTCTAAGTAGATACCTAAATAGGGAGCAGAACTGCTTTCACACAGGCACCTTTGAATAGGTGTAATAAAAGCTATGTTTAGGCGCTTCCGATAGTCAGCTGGGTCTGCGTGAACACATGCCGCCTATCTACGTACCTACACGAAACGCAAAATTAAAACAGCAAAACCGCAGAATGGTAATTATTTTTATACTTCTAATGTTTACGAAGATTAAATACATCTCGCTTACAGTAGCTCAGTATTTCAGTTCTTTTTTTGCAACCACCATTACTCATATTACAGCAGTGTAGTAGGTACGGAGTATCGACAGCTAGCGCGACCACTTGTGTTTGCGGTAAGAAAAAATATGAAAGAAATTACAAAAAATTCAGTCTGCAGTTACAATAACAAAATGGATTTGAAAAATATAATTCAATTGTAAAATGCTTAAAAAAACAGTCGAACCAGCTTTACAATCATACAGTATCGAAAAGACGAAAACTGAATCTTGAATTAGAAGATAATTTTTTAAAAAATAAGGGCGTAGGAATTTATGAATGATATGGATAACTGACACGAGTTTATCCAGTTGGACTTATTGCTGAATATCTCGGCTTGCCATGCGCCTGATATCGGCTTGCCATTATGCAGCGCTCAGCCGCCCAGGGAGGCTATTTGCTACCGTTACAGCGGGCGGGTGCCTGTATCGCTGCCTACTGCTACCGCGGGGGGTTGCCAGTTGCCGATACAGCGGGCCGATGCTTACGTGCCGTGCAGAGGTATTAAGCGCTTCATAGTAATAATTATTATTTTCGTGATTGAATTACAATTATTACATTACAGTAAATCTGCAGTAACACTGGCAGAAGAATATGAACTGCACACCGCAATAAATTTACAAAGCAGTGTACAATGGACAATGCTTCAATAAATAAACTGATATTACACCACAAGACTTTTATTTTATTTTCAACTGTCACCACTAACAGCGGTTTCTCATTAGCGATAAATTTATTACCTGCAAAGTGCAACCACAAATAATAATACTACTTACCAGTAAGTACGGCGCCCAGCGATATTTCCCCCATTAAAACTCTTTCCCAGTTAAATGTTCACAGCTTACACATTGTGTCTGCCAGCAACACACAGACTCGAACTAATGATTAATTAGATGAATCCGTGCTAAAAGAATTCGTGTTTTTAAAAATAATTATAATATAGACCGCGCGCATTCAAACTGTCCGCGCGCTTGTTGCAGTTTTGCCTTTACAAATCTAAAACAAACGCATGCTTTCGTTTAAAATGTGATCTTTACGGCAAATAGGTTGTATGTGCTTTACATGATAATGTACGATAATACTCTGCAATGGTAATTAACGACTCAAGTTATCATATCCTGAATCAAAACATCTTTTTAGGTCATTACATAATCATTCTGAAAGCATTTTAACCAGAAAAGCGTATATGTCCATACAAATAGGAACCTCAAGTGGTTCCTATATGGCTTATCCATTGTGTCTACGGAGCAAACGAAAAGGTACCTTTCGATAGGAAAGCACTGTTAAGGCAACGCATTGCTATCTATCAATTAAGAGCTAGGTAATCAACGTTAGCATAAGTGTGCTGCGTGAACGCAATTTTGGGACCTAATGCAATTAGGTGGGTGTCCCCGGTTGAAGTCACATCCCACTAAGCAATTAAGATAGATAGGTGTACGCGTGAACGGGCCCTAAGTTCCTAATTTTCCACCAAAAATTGGTTTGATAGACCGTCCCGAACTGTTAAAATATTTTGGAGAAAATCACTGATTTATGGTTAGTCAACGACTGCGGTGCAGCGTGAATGGCGAATCAAGGTCGTCAGAAGTGTAGTGACGTGGACTATGTTTAGTAAAGCCGTCTGATAAATGAATTGAGCTCCCAAACCATTTTGCATATTTTTCGCTCTTAATTGCGGTTGCGTTGGGAAATCTCTTCCATTAGCATGTTATGTTTTGTTTATTCTCTGCAAGCGGTAGGTTTGGAAATTCAACCTGTGCAAACGATTGTACTTGACGGGTAATGGCCTGGGTTGCGAATCCTGAACAGGCTCTAAGTCCTCTGGTCCAATATACGCGTAAAAGTTGAACGTTCCCATTAAATCGGCTCTGTTGGCGATTTGCATAAAGTCTTTACAAATTTAGAGCAACGACCAGTATCCTAAAATAAAGAATCTGGTGCGAAATGGACGGCTATGTGCGATAGGGTATTTATGTTAGTAGTGCCCGCGTCGCAGTGGCTTGCGTGGTCACATCTGATCGTGTGGCAGTCCTTCATTGTGACCCGCTAGGTCGTTATAAATATTTGGATTAGCATTATCATTTATATTACGGAATGAGATGTCCAAAGGTGGCGACACGCTCGTATCGCGTTGGGTTGCGTGCGGGAGTACGTACGGAGAGACCTAGACAGACTGGTGGATAGCGGTAAACTTATGCCAGTCAATCACGCCGACTGTCGACTCACAATCGGCTCTACAATGCCGAGCGTAACCGCAAAAATTATTTTGGCCAACACACAAATCTGAAATGCCTTTGGCTTGGTTAGCTCAAGCGTCTCAGCTTCCTCCTGCGTAGTACCAAAAAAATTTAAATTTTTAAACTTTGAATTTAGTTTTACGTGAAACGTTAATTAGAAGAAATTTGAGCGTTATAAAAATACATCTTCTATCTTTTACACGCAATTTTCAGCCAACCAGAAACCATTTCATCTTACGAAATTCGAATTCAGTTTCTTGGAACGCATGCACAAGTACGAAGCTCGAAGAATATTATACTTTTTTTAACGGAATCAAAAATAAAAAACATTCAAAAAATAACATATTGTATCGGCATAGTTTCGCAAACGGCATAAAAATAATGATATCATATCGGCATCGTATTGGTGGCGAAAACTGACTACTTCTGTTCCAGTGATGCAGTCTTACCCAACCGAGTCTTTACAACAAGAAAAATTTACACGCTCGCTCGCTTGCACTAAGGGCGGTTACGACCTTTATACTAGTAATAATTAGCATCATCGAAATAATTATTGGGGAACCTGTGAATGAAGTGCTTTATTTTAAGACAAGACAACGCATTAGCCTACATTCTAATCTAATTTGCTATTCTTGTTAAAGGTTTACTCTAAGGTTTAATTGTCTAACGTCCGCACAGATTCAGGGCAGAGTCCAGTTCGAGGCTGCAGACACCCGCAACACTGCAACAGCAACAATTTTCCAAAATATGTACACAACATTCAGATCAATCATTAAACAAGAATAGTCTCTTGACGGCAACTAGAAAGTTATGTTGCAAATCAGCCAATCTACCAAAGAAATTTGCGGTTGTGGCTGTTGAGCTTGCTTTTCCTCTGGACCGCTTAGAAATGACAGTATTTGGTTTGATCCGCTTTGAACCATCAGTTTGCAAAATGCAAGCATGAGTCACAAAGGTGACAGTCAATGCACAGACGTTACACGTGGTCGTTTACTCTGTATGAGTATGACTGAAATTTTTGTGCAGTTTTTCTTCTTCGCGGTATAGGTGATGGTCATGGTATCTTACTATCTCGGCAACTGTAGTGTTGCCGTTCGTTACGAAAACCTTCGTATACGATTTCGTATAATTATCGTTATCGTAACGAAAACTAAAGTCGGTACTTTTCGTTTTGTAACAAAACGAAAATTACCCGACTTTCAGCTTTCGTAACGAAAACGAAAACTGAACTTTCAGTTTTCGTTATGAAAACGAAACTTTGGTGTTTCCTTCGTTACGAAAATTAATACGAAAATCTTTTATTCGGGAGCACTAATTAAAAGCTTTAAATTTTTGCTGAAGATGTTAAAATAATAAATATAATAACGAGTAACGACGCAATACGAGTATAAGAAACGTGGGACGTGGAAATCATATTTATATAGCTGCGTGCTGATAAAACTAATATTATAGTTATAACACTACTTTTAAACAGAAGGCTAAACGTTCAACGACGATCAGGTAAAGAATACCGAATCATTCTTAAAAGCGGACTGAAAAATGGTTTAAAATATTGACTCTTAATTTTCGTGTCCAATGGAGCAACCTTTATAAAAAAAATGAAATTACTGATGTTAATTAGTACGAATGAAGTTCTGATCCGATAGGTTAATTTGAAGTCCAATTTTATTATTAACCATGTAAGTATTTAACATTTTGGCTTAAACTTCAGTTTGCGGTAGCAAGTCAGACTTCTGTAAAATAATCGAAGCGTATGGTGTAATTGCAGTTCGAAATAAATTTTAAAAAAATAAGTAGGCAAAGAGTTACACGAAATAAAAGAATGATAAGTTAGCAGCGCTGAGCGCTATAATTGTAATTTGTACGAGTAAAAGTTATTACGCATTTCCAATGGAAAATTTGAAAATGATACATGTAAACAATAAAACAGACGTAATAGACTTAAACAATTGGCGTAAACTATAAAACAAAGTTCCAATACGCTGTATCATTCCCAGATGAATCGGAGTAATTTCAAAGAACACCGCATATTGACAAATTATCGGTGACAATCAGCCTTGAGACAACGCGCTGATAGTCGTTGTGCATTTCGTAATCTTGTTGAGAATCTCCAGCTGAAACCGCAAGTAAACTGAAACTGTTTTCAACTTTCGTTAAATTATTTATCATATACTGTAAAGTAGCCATACGAAAAGCTACAAAAACATTTTCGTTCGTTACGAAGACGAAAAATCCTTGAATTTTAGTTATCGTTACGAAAACTAAAATTCAGATAGTTTTCGTAATCGTAACGAAACTCTTTGACTTTTGGTTTTCGTTACGATAACTAAAAGTCACGTTGAATTCGTATGCGTTACGATAACGAATACGAAAACATTTTCGTACGGCAACACTACGGGCAAGTGACGTCCCAGACACAAGACTTTCCGTGGCTGAAGGGGACTGACGTTGTGCCGCCCGGTGTTTTATTGACTGTGATAAACTGGACAGAAACTGATCAGGACATAAGGTTCAGGAATCCCTAATTGCAATCCTAAGTCTCCCAACTTCCGGTCGTAGGCAGTGCGTGGGTCAAATAATAGCGAAGGACGATTGTGTCTCGATCATACCATGTTTTGCTATGCAATAATCCGTATATGATTACAAACATCAAAGAACCTTAAAAGACGCTGTCTTATTGAGGTGGTCAGTACATGGTGTCAATTCAGTACATGCATCAACTTTCACTTTCGCACACTTCCAAACACATTTTTTTCGGTTTATGACATTCTGTAGCCAGAAGATTTGTATACACTGGCAGAAAATTGGTTTAAACATCCGGTTCGGGAGATATGGACGTTAGAATTCCAAAGTTTAAATGCATTCAGGTGTACCAAAAGTTCATTATGGACCGATCTTCCTCAAATTTTGCATGTAAATGCGCATGTCCATGAGAACGTTTTTACACCGATCCAGTCCTCCATGAGTTTTTCCAAATTTTAAAATGAATTTTAAAATTTTGAAATTCATTTTAAAATTTGAAAAACATGCTAGAACAGTGGATCGGTGTAAAACGTTATTCGGTTATGTGCATTTACTTGCAAAATTTGAGGAGATCGGTCCTAATGAGACTTTGGCACATCTGAACGCATTTAAACTTTTGGAATTTTCGAACAGCCACAACTCGCGAACCGGATGTTGCGCGCGCAAACTTTCAGGCCTGTGTATACCAATCATTTGGCTACAGAATGTCATAAAACAAGAGAAAATAGGGTTTGGGAGTGCGCGAAAGTGAAAGATTTCGTGCATGTACACGAATTTGGTACCATGTACCGGGCCACTTCCCTTAACTCTCAACGAATTCCACAACAACTGGAAAGCTAGCAAACAAGTCTCAAGATTAGAACCCGCAAGTCTGATACCAATATTAGCAAGAACAGAAACTTATATAGACTCCGAGGAGCATATACACTGCTACCAAGATAAAGAACATGCGAATCGCAAACAACAACCGCAGTGACGTGGGAGAAAGCGAAAAACAATAATAATAGTAATAAGATGTACATGCGATGTGAGTACTCCCACAAGCCGGTCTTTATGTGTGAAACACGGACCGTAAGCCAATCACGTTAACGGTTTGTGGTTCTCGTTGGTCTGGGACAGTTGAGTCAACAGCTGCCGCGCAGATATTCTCTGGCTACTGGCGAAACAAAGGGAGTTGCGAGTGCAGGCGGCTAGCTCCGATGGAACAGGCGCGTCGTCACAGACGACAGGAATATACCCTTCATTTACCGCTTTCGAAAAAGCCAGGTCCGTGATAGCTTGAGTAGCACCCAGCACCACTCCACTGACCGGATGCTGCAGTGATTCTCTGTAATTGCCCGTGATACTGCGAATCAACTGCAGCAAGACACATCCCAAGCTCCACACGTCGGTGGCCGAGCCGGGCATCGAGGGCCACGAGGTAAGGTTTTCCCATGGTCCTATCGCACGCAACATTTCCGGCGACATGTAGCGCTCGCTACTGCGGAAATGCTCGTAATCAAGCGATGTAACGCTGCAGCGTTGCAGTGTAACGAGGCCATCCCAGTCGGATATGCGCAGAATGTCGCGTTGGGCGTTGGAGCCATCGATTAGCACGTTTCTGGCTTCAGATCGCCGTGAGTTATGCCGTTCTCGTGCAGGAACGCCAGTCCGTCAGCCAGGTCCTGTGCGTGACTGAGGGCATCTCCAACATTCAGAAGGATTCCGCTGTCTTTCATCCCTTCCAATTTAATTTTCAGGTTGCCTGCTAAAATCGGACAACGAACAAATTTACCTTCTCAATGACAAACCAAAATTCGACATTAGTATTGCGTTAAATCACGCATAATCCGTCTTTAAACATGATTCGCGAGATTTACAGAATACCGCAGATCTATCAACTTACCAGAAAAAAGTTTACTTCGGCGTTGAATAAGGAAAAGGCAACGGAGAATATAGTAAATGTCAAGAGATGAAAGAGATTATTTGTTTTTCAATATGTTTAAAATTTTAACAATGTAGTGTCTGACCCAGGTCGCACCTTATGATACTTTGATGGATAATGCTTACTTAATAAAGCAACACTACTCTAAGGGAATGATGTACTCAGCATAACAATCTCAATACCTTGCGTAAAAATGTTTTACATATACTTACATTTATTACTTACCAGGATAATAGTCCATGACTAAATCTACATCTACACTACCAAGTGTGGGGATAATGGAGATTTGATGATAGTTTGCCAAGTGGCCGTGCTTCAGCTCCAGCATCTTTTCAAATCTTTCCTCAGTCTGGCATAGTTTTCTGATTCAAAAATCTCTTCCCGTGTACATAAAAAACATCTTACAGCAACAACATCTGACCCAGCATAGTTGCCTCGCTCCGTAATGCTGGCTCTGTAAACCTTGCCAAAGCTTCCTTCCAATGAAGTCACAATCATCGTATTGATACTGGCAGTGCTTCCAAACACGCAGGTAGAATCGACATATTATGTTGCGGAAACAAGCGCTGACGGAATCGATAGCTAGGAGGGAGTGATCAATTAAATTCTGAAAGAAGAGCTCTTTGTTGATAAATTTATTCTCAAGCGCCGGCGTAATAAATTGTACATAGGCATACTGGCATAGCAATCACGGTACTTCCATTGAATTTGCAAGGCTTCGATTGTGAAAAAACGGCTTTAGAAGCACGGGAATGCAGCTCACAGTCAGGCTTTCCCTCTATATACGACGTGGCGCTGAGTCACCGGCTGCGAGCATGAAGGCACTTGCACCTGACTGAAATGATACGAGGGCAGCAATGCAGAAGTCAGTCACAGTAAACCAAATTAAAAATTAATATACGTAATCTTATTATCAGCTATTATTGAGTGTTGACCAGCATTTTTGAAATTGTCAGTTTACGAAGGTGCGCACGTGGAAATAATGTGCTCAGTCTGAATTTTGTGTTACTAATTATGTCTCTGCTTTGTTGCTGAGAAGGCATGGCTAGAAATTATTTGCTGACTCACTTCCCTCTCCACTTTATACAACTTGACGTCCAGTAATCCGCCGGCAGCATGCGTGAATGCACATTGCACCCGTCGCTCGGTGAATTATGTATCAGCGTTTACACGATCGCTTTGCGACAGAATTATTGTGCCAACTGTTATGATGGGAGACAAGCGAACCAGTAGCTGGTGCATTGGGAAATTGGAATGGATTTTATTTTCATAAAAGTCCCTGGCAAACGACCGGTCTGTCGAAACAACGAAAAAACGCAAGAGAAACGCTCGTACACAGGCACCAGTACTCTGCCAACGCACTGCATGCCAGCAAACGACATTTTCAAACTATTGTTTCCCGAATTCAGTTGTCGATTATCTGTTATGAACAGCAGTAAGACCGAAAAAGTAACCTCGCTAGGTGCTCTTTTTAGTAATACGAATAATTCTCGATCTCTCAGCGGTCATGGAAGCGCTGATGGTTCACCAAGATACGGGTACTTTCACGCCTGCCGCCGGAGAAGATCATATAAACTACAGAGGGAAGTGAGTCAGCTAAAAAGTTTTAGCCGTGCGGTTTTAGCAACGCAATCTGGTCACCGCTCAGTTGCTGATAATAAGCCTGATATCATTACTTCGTTTACAATCACACTTGCTGCCGGTGACTCAACGTCAAGTCGAACGAAACAGTAGGAATAGAGAAATTAGAGCATCGTGATTCCCGTGTGCGCACCTTCATAAGATGACTGTTTCGAAAAATCTGATCACGACTCGGCAATCAGGAAATCATAGTGATTTTTGTTGCTGTAGGCTGACGTCTGCAGTCTGTGAGCTCTTGAGTCGTATAATTCAATAATGTGACACAAGTGCTTTCACGTGTGCCGCCGCTGACCCAGCGCCACGACAAATCTAGTGAGTGCAGACAGCGTGCATTACAGTCCCGTGCTAGTCAGCCCGCTTCATAAACGAAGCCGTAGTGAGCCCAGCGGGAAAATGGTAATTGATATGAGTGAAGTTTAATACGCTGGCGATTTCGAATAAATTTCCCAACGAAAAGCTGCAGCATACAAAAGTAAACCAATTGCTTGCTTTTTTAGCAGCGATCCGTCAGTGCCTGTTTCCGGAGCACAATGTCGACGCAGCTTCGAACTGTGTGTTTTGGGAGCAATTGTGAGTATCAATACGAAGATCGTAACTTCATGGGATCAGGCAGCTTCGGCGAGGTTTACAAAGCCAGCATTACGGAGCGTGGCAATTATGTTGGACCTGACGTTGTTGCTATGAGATGTTTCAATATAAAAGAGAAGAAGTTTGTGGAAAATCGAGAAAATTATGCCAAGCTGCAGGAGGGATTCGAAACGATGCTGAAGCTGAAACACGATCACTTGGTGAACTATCATAAAATCACCATTATACCCACACTTGGTAGCGTAACGGTGAACTTCATCATGGACTATTATCGTGGTACGTACAGTACATATACGATTCTGGTTGCTCGGATGAGCACAGTCTACATCTGTATTCTTACCGACTGAAGAAGTTGCGAAGACGGATTATCGTGGTTAATCTAACATGAAATTTTTTCATTAAGAAAGTAAAATTGTTGGTGTCCTATTTTAGCCGGGAACCTAGAAAGTGAGCTGAAAAGATGAAAGACAGCGGAATCCTTCTGAATGTTGGGGACGCCATCTGCCACGCACTGGACTTGGCTAGTGGACTGGCGTTCCTGCACGAGAACGGCATAACTCACGGCGACCTGAAACCCTCTAACGTGCTCATCGATGGCTCCAACGCCCAACGCGGTACTCTGCGTATATCCGACTGGGATGGCCTCGTTACTCTGCAACTCTGCAGTGTCAGCTCGCTTAACAGCGAGCATTTCCGCAGCAGCGAGCGCTACATGTCTCCCGAAATGGTGCGTGCGATAGGACCCCGGAAACCCTCATCACGTGGCCCACGATGCCCGATTCGTCTACGGACGTCTGAGCGTGGGATGTCTTGCTGCAGTTGATCCGCGCAATTACGGGCGATTATAGAGAAACACTGCAGCATCCGGTCAGCGGAAAAGTGCTGGGTGCGAGTCAATCCATCAGCGACTGGGTTTACGGGGTAGCGGTAATGCAAGGGTTTGTTCCCGTAGTCTTTGATGCAGCGGCCGTGCCTGCCGAGCTCGCCGCGTGTGTTCGCAACTGCCTGCGCATCGCCAATAACCAGAGAACATCTGCGCGTCAGTTGTTGGAGCATTTATCCCGAATAAGCGAGAACAGTGGACCATGAACGGCTTCCCCAAATTATTACTTTTAGCAAGAAGAATTTCGCAGATAATCGTTTATTGGCAATCAGCTGATCTTTGCAGTGGTTTTGACAAGTGAACAAATTTTTTAGAGAATTTCTTTATTTGGAAATATTTGGCAATACAGCTAACAAGTGCATTCACGGCACGAGTTTTATATCTTTCACAGTGGTTCGTAGCGGTGAGCACTACACAGTACACAGATTAACGGGCCAAATTACGTCAACCTAGAGCTGGTGCATGCGTAAAGACATACATCTATGTTTACTGTATACGGTTACCGAACGGTGTATACGGAGCATGCGGTTACCGAAATTGGGGTTAACATGTTTCTACGGCAAACGATAAAGTTACCATAACAAGGATTGTTTCGAAATGAAACGTACTCCTATCCATTCCAACGAATGGATACGATTGATACGATTGGACAATACGAATGGATACGAGTAGCCAAAGCCCATCAATAGAACAAAAAATGCATTCGCGTAATACTACTTAAAATAATTCGAATTTAAACGTTAGAAAAACATCCAAAATCGTTATTGTCGTAAGACCTTCTAGGAAGCATATTCATAGTGCCGACAACAGCAGCCTTTCCTTTTACTACAGCCGGAACTATTCTCTGCTTCAGAAACGCAGTAAATCGAGATTCTCCTGTCACTTCGCGAATCTTTCTGCCAGTGAAACGAATGGCCGAATCAAATGTACCAAATGTTTCGACTGCCACCGGGTAAAACCGGGAACGCGTGCGTTCCACAAAGGCATATTTACGGCGTTTGCTGCCTTCTAACGAATTCAAAGACTGGAATAACAAATTAATGTCTTACACATGGAGCAGCCCACCCACGCTATGCTAATGGAAGACGACAGAAAAATTACGATTTTGCGATTACATTAAAACAATAAAGTATGCCATCAAGGATCTGTTGCGTATGGAAAATATAATGTCTACAGCAGGAAACCAGGAAGTGCGGTACAATTAATGAGGATAACAAAAGACATCACAGGCGCAGCAGTTGCTGACAGCCTTCTGTTGCTGCGTGCGAAAAGCACAACGACGAACAGTAACGGTAAACACATACGAGTGCGAGATGGGCACACGGTCGGCACGTCATCACCGGATCAGTTAGCAAAATCCAACATATAAGTACAGTGTGAGCGGATCTAATCGGTGCTGAAATTGTTCGAAGACAGCATGCTAACCAGCTCCTGCGCGGTTGCTCGCTTGTCCGCGTCAAAGATGAGACAACTACGGAGAACGTGTTGAATGTACGGCGGCATCGACTCAGGAACAAGCGGTATATAACCTCTCACAACCCAGAAACCGTATTGGTTGTCTTCTAAACTTTTAGCTGGTCGAGTGGCCCGCAGCGTTACCCAGCAGTTCAGGAGGATTCCAAAAAAAAGTGCGGATAATCGTAGATACACATCCAATGCTATAGACGTCAGTTTTCTGATCCGGATTTCTGAACACAAGGCCATCCTCCTCAATCATTGCCTTGATCTCTTCACTCCCCCCATGCAGAAGCTCTGGACTCGCCCAGCGCAGCGTGCCCTTTCGTGAACCGATTTCAGCGGCCTCCTTGTTGACCCCAGCATTCACGGCGTGGTCCATGTCGCCAATTACTAAGCTCTCCCGTCCATCATGAAGCGATCGAATGAAGACGTTAGCGGGCTTGATGTCGGTGTGGATAAAATGCTGCCCATGTATGTAACAAAGGTTCTCAGCGAGATCCCGGAAATAACCCTGAAGAATGTTTTTGTCAAGGCTGGCACCAGGCTTTTCCAGGCCACGCATCCTTTGGGACATATCGTCATCTATAAAATACCATCGTTTTACCACATTCACATCCACGATCGACCAATACCACACGGAAAATTTCCGGAGAATCAATAATTAATTAGCATTAGTAGAATGATTTTTCTGTCTCTTTGGGACACAAATGCACCCTAAACAGATTCTTTCGACTTATTGACCTTTGCTCATGTATCGCGCCTTTAGGCTACAAATACACACACAAACATTTAGCTGCTGTAAGCATGATTACCAGGATGCATTCTTCTTGTTCGTTGCTTGCTCAGGTGAACCATCGGTGAATACTACTCTCTCTTAAGTCTCTTTACCTACCCTTGTACTTCGGCATCACAATCTCGGCGGATAGCTTTCCTCCCGACTGCTTCGCTGAAATGTATAGGTATCGCACAACGTTTGGATGGTCCATTTGCAGCAGTCTGCTAAAACGCTCCATATCACTAGCCAAGGATGTAGCGTCGCGTTCGCTGAGGTCTACCACTTTAATTGCGACTGGATCACCAATCAGCATGCCGTCATCCGACGTCCCTTTCGCAGTGACGGTGCCTCGGTAAACGTTGCCGAAACTGCCTCTGCCCAGTTTACCCAGCTTACCATAGTGATATTTGAAATCACTGCCGCCTTGGTACACCAACGTGTCGTCGGTTCTCCGAGCAACTAAATAATTTGTTAACACGTTGGTAAAGTATTCACAATATTTGCCGCTTATTAGGCAGTCAACGCTGGAACCAAATAAAAACGACCATTAATTTTGGCGGCTTTACTCAAACTAGTTAAACAAATCAATCCTTCAGTCTTCCGTAAAACACCGTACCCTCATACACAAGTAAAACGCATGCGGGATTCATGAAGTGGTGAGCGTACATGAACAGGCCGGAGCGTAACTAATTTTGACCGCAAGTGGTGTGTCACAATTCGTTAATTATTTAACGTACCTTTCCGAGATGCTTTCGCCGTGGTTCTGCGACCACTTGCGTGGACATTAGTCCACAGCTGCAGTTATACGAATACTGCATCGTCTACCAAAATAAACAGCTCTACTCTACACCTACTAATTTTGCAATGGATATAGGTATGCTTAAAAGGTAGCAGTTAACAGACAAAAATAAAAAAAAAAAAAATAAAACTACTATTATCTGCACTTACCGCACATGAGCAAAGGCAAAGTAAAAGGAGAGTATCCGCATGATATCCAACTGCACCGTCATTCTCACAATAATAACAGCAACAATTTACTGAAGCAGAATTAACTTAATTAACAGGCAACGGGTGTTCACGTCAAAAGCAAACAATATATGCAATAATATGCGGAACTCGCTTTCCTTTATACGGTAATTAGGTTGTCCGTACACCACCCGTCCATCTCTGACTGTCCACGCCATACCGCACGCGTCAGCTGGATGCGAAGAGTTTTCCGGCAACATTCCCTCTGGTCGGTTTAGCTTTCTTCCGTATCGGCACAGTTTTGCCGAAATTTGACCACGATGCGGATAATAGCAGCGTGGTGTCGCCACCAACCACTTAAGGAACAAGTGTCCACACGGTACATGCTGACGCCTGTAGTTTCGTGTTAAAACCTCATTTTCCACTAAACGGTTTTACCGGCCACACAAACGTGTATAACAAGCGGCAAGAACGTTCAAAATGTGCTTGCTCCAAACTTTAGGCGAATCTCGTATCATTCATCTAATAACCCTTCTGCTGAAGTGCAGGAATTCTTGTAATGAAAGGTAAGTTTCTCTAGTCAGCCATTTTGTATATTTTATACAAGTTATTACTCGATCTAGGTTTGCGGTTCAGTTTCTGTCTATGTGGACTGGTATATAAAACATTACATTTTACATAACTTGTACATAAAACATTACATTGTACATAACTGATACATAAAACATTACCATAAATTTCAACCCAAATAAGCTTCTGAGCTTTGTACTATGAGTTCCTTCTTTAGAGAATTGGCATCCGACTGCTGTAAAGGCATCGAATCAGTATGCAGTTAAATTAATACGAAATTTCGTTTTCGCCGTAATGTCACCATGTGCCACAGTATTTACTACAATGTCCTACATTGGAAAACAAAACAAATCTTTATTCAAATCATTGTCAAGGCACAAAGAGATTTATTTATTTCGTATTATCCAACCACAGTTGGATAACTGCATTTGCACAGTGCTTGTTGCAAATTACTGAAAGATAGATTTAACTAATTTTGAAAACTCTACACGGTGTCTGATTAGACAGTTAAGCTTTTTGGTGCGCCATCGTCGCCTGCCGTAATGTTCTTGGATCGTGCGTGTGCCAGACTGATAACTTGGCGGGAAAAGTAGGTCTTTGCGTCTGTCTGGCCCCACAAGGACACAAACTTGGATTCGTACGACGAAAACTGGCTGCTGATGGTGTAATTGCACACGTCAACTCATCCGACGGACGGAGGAAGCAGCAAGTAACGAACGATTTTTTACGCGGTGCCTTTTGGAAGAAGGTCCACAGATTGTCCAACGCCGAACAGCGGCATTCCAGGTCACTGACGCAGAAGCGGTTGACGCTTAGGTGCAGACGGGGTCTCACTTCGGCAATGGAGAGACTGGATAGAAGGATGTCGTCGATGTACTCCAGACTGTTGTACGATAGATCGACCCATTCCACGGACGGCATCGTGAAATAGTGGCTGAAGTAGATCTCCTTAATGTCGTTCATTTGCGAGATGACATCCTGAAAGAAAACAGTGGCAAATACAGTATTCTACATATTTAAATGGGTACCCCCATGTTTCCGCTTTAGGACACCACATGTTTCCATATATCGTAGCTCTACAGGAGATAATTAGGATATGCAGCTTCCGCACTGGAAGGAGCGGCAGCTTTAACTGATGCACTGTTGACTGTTGTACATGTTACAGCGAAGAACCGTTTTCTAAATGCATTACTGTCATATGAATCCAAGACCACCAACAACAGTATATTTACCCTGAGGCTTGCCGCCACCGGCTTGAACACGGACCAGTCGAATTTGACAAAGACGTTTTTCACTCCAGAAACTGCCTAGCGGAGGTATGGCCGATCCACTCTGCCATGGCGTCAGAGATGCAAAAGCGTCCAACGCAATGACCGACAACCGATTGCGTTCCAGTTTCAGCTGCTCCAGCCTGGAAAAGCCCGCGAAGGTCGCGCGAGTCACCGTGGGCAGATGGATTCCCGTCAGATGCAGCAGGCGCAGTGTCGGCCGCATGTTCTGCAGGAAGCGGCCGACAGGAAAGGGCGCATCCTCCGGCGCCACCCAGATATTGAGAGCAGAACCGCCGCCACACCGCCGAGGCGGCAGTGGAAGTGTAATGGGCAGCCACCCTAGGGCTATTGTTACGTTGTGATGTCAGTATGACGAGATTACGGAGAGATATGAGCCTGAGATGGCAGGAGATGGGGTATTGGCAGTAGATGTTTAGCCTGGCTGGAAATCGGGAATAAATTTGTATTTCGTTAGGTTCTTCATTTTCCGGTACCTTCATATTCATATAGATCTCGTTTAGCCCCTCTCGGCACGTATATTTATGTAAGTAGTCAAACCATTACATATGGCGCTCCTGAACGATCGAAATCTTTAATTTTAACAACCTTCTCAGGACAGTTCGAATTACGTTCGTTTTCTTTACGAATATCTATCGCCGCAATGTGGCACTGTGGCATTTTCTCTTGGATACCTGTACTTTCTCGTCATAATTAATCGATAATTTGCCTTCATTTTGGCTGTCATCATGTCTGCCCCTAATCCTAATCAGACGATTTATCATCGATTACTGGAGCAACAGGAATTTTCACGTACATCCAGTCCTATCACGGAGGCCACGTACACTCCGGCGGGATCGCCTGTAGTGTCACCTTGTGCGTCACCTAGCATGTTTGCGCCTGAAGGCGACACCGTTGTTTACCAGAATGGTCATGAAGACGGGGAAAATAGAGGTTCCTCCAGCCACACACCGGCATACCCGCGGCGACCCAGCGATGGTTCCCCGGTGGAAGAAGTCGGCAGCGGTGCGCGATACTTGCCAACATCCGCCCTAGAGTACGTATACCGTCGATAATCTGCCGCCACGTGTAAGGGAACGAACTTGGAAACCCACTCAGCGGAGTCCCGAATTCGTGGCCCGCCGTCAGTCGCTTTCTTACCGGCGTCGCTACGCCACCTATTCGAAATCGCGCACCCGTGGCGCGCACGCGGCCGACTCAGCGCCACCTAATGCGCCGATGACACAGCGACTACCAGCGCACCATACGGCCTCCCAGTCGAATCCTACTACGGATCTCGCCAGTATTATGGCTCTTCTTCAAGATATCAAGAATGATCAACAACAAACCGATCAGAACGTCAGCCGATATTTGGGCCAGTTGGATGGGAAGTTACGCGAGGCAGAAGCGCTCCATGCGGACAAAGTCAATTTGTTAACGGCACAAGTGACGTCACTCGCTAACGAGCTGCAAGCAATGAAGTCTGGGCCGGATCAACGCTCACCGTTAACAATACGTGACAACAGAAACGCATCGCCTCCTGGCCAGAAGTAAGTCAGCCAATTCGGCATACAGTACGAGAAGTCGCTCCGCTCCGCAGAACGCCAGTATTCAAAGGCACTAAGGATGAACGTATTGAGATTTTTCTGGCCAAATATGAGGCAGCAGCGAAGCATAATGGTTGGTCAGATACCACGATGGTTTCGGAGTTGAGCTTTGCTCTAAGGCGCTGCCGAGCGATTTTACGGGAGGTTAATTGCCAAGCACGGCGTAGATGAATGGTCATGGAATGACTGGATGGCGCGTTTACAGGCAAGGTATCACAATGCAGCCCGAGATTTCAGCGCGGAACAGGAACTGTTACGTATCGCCTATGATGGCGCAAGTGATATAGATGACTTTGTGGATCATGTGTGATTTAATGGCTGATGTGGATCCAGATATGTTGCCAGCTAGGCAGGTGCACTACCTGATTCAGACGTTTCGCCATAATCCGATGATGCAGAATTTCATCATCTCTAGTAGCCAAACTCAGCGTCCGAAGTGGCGGCAGTAGTACGCACTCTACGCCCAATGGAGGATCAGAGTAGCGGCCCAACAATCTTACCGACATCGGGATCCATGTTGGGACAACGACGACCGCCAAATGGTGGAAAGTCGGCATCGTACGCGCGGTCGGCCACCACCACGCCCTCAGTACAGTGTCGCGGGACAGTCGAGCGAGATGCCGTTTTTAGCGGTGAAAGCGGAACCGGTTGCGCCAATGCTATCGGCTCCCATGCTACGACCATCACAGCCAAGCCTACCTCAATACGGAAGCACGAACTCATTTATGCAGTCCGTCGGACCCTCTTATGCCAACTCGGCTCCTTATGCGCAGATTTCTCCGACGGCGTACGCCCCGATGGCTTTACCCGTCTGCGCCGTTGCCTCAGCAGCCGCGGCCACAGAAGCCGGTGAACCCAGACTTCCGGTGTTACTGTGTGCAACCGGACCACGCCCAACCACAGTGTCCCTATCGAACGGTGGATCCTATGACCCTTCCGTCCGCGATTCAAAAGGGCATTGAGGAAATGAGGGAACGGCGCCGGAACTACGCCATGGCCCAGAAGAATGGCACCGGTGTATCGGGAAATTCTCCTTACGGCCCAAAAAACGGACCGGCACAGTAGACGGAGGGAATGCTGTGCGTCAAGATCGACTACCTCCAGATAAGGCTGAGTTGATAATTTCTTCGGCTTTAAAGGACGCCACTGTGGCTAAATCTTTAGCGGATTTTTTAACTGAGGATAAGTGTGGTAATTTACCTTCTTATACCACTGATTTACGTTACGCTATTAAAATTAATAATGTGCCAATAGAGGCTGTGATAGATACCGGAGCTGGTATTTCGATAATCTCTAAGCAGGTCAGTATTGATAACGATATTAAAATCGAAGTATTGCCAGAAGGCTACCCTCCTTGGTCGGTTGTCGGCATTTCAGGCCATCGCATGGCACCATTCCGATTTTATGCAAAATTACGTATTCAACTATGTGATATTATCTGACCGCATAACGTGTTCGTCAGAGAAGATAGTCATCATTGATAACGATATTAAAATCGAAGTATTGCCAGAAGGCTACCCTCCTTGGTCGGTTGTCGGCATTTCAGGCCATCGCATGGCACCAGTCCGATTTTATGCAAAATTACGTATTCAACTATGTGATATTATCTGGCCGCATATCGTGTTCGTCAGAGAAGATAGTCATCATTTGCCGTTCATATTAGGCATGAAGTTTTTAGGGAAACCATTAGCTATTGATTTCGATGGCAAAAGTACGGTAATTAAATTTAAACCGGCTGACGCTAACGTTGCCAGTCTGGCGTTTTATTGTGACCCGCAGGATACCAGAATGCGGTTCGATGAGCCGGAATATTATCAGGCCAAATTGGCAGACCTCGAGGCAGAGGAAGAACGCTTAGATAATGAATATCGGAGTCAGAAATTTGACTTGGACATGAAGAAACAGCTCGCACGTCTGTGCGACTGGTCACCATTGTTTGATGAGATCACCACACGGTATTCTGAGTTACAGGTAACCGCCGCCGGACCACCCTGCTCCAGCGTGCCATCCGGAAGTGACTGGTTTGGACAACGGGACTGATCACCCCGCCTGTCCGGCTTTCGTGGACCTGTCGCCAGAACGGCCTTCGAACGATGCCGCGGGCAGTGTACTTGGCTCGGCCAGCTAAGATTTACACGTCCAAGGAAGTGATAGTACCAGCGAGGTCAGAAGTAGTGTTCACCGTCAAATCTAAATTAAATAAATTTGTGCCTAATGGCGATTACATATTTTTTCCTAATACAGTCTCCACCGCAGGTCTGTTGATGGGTAACGCTGTAGTGAGCTGTAATAATTCCGCCATCACTTTGGCAATAATGAATGTCAGCAATAAATCACGCGTAATTCGTAAAGGTGTGTTAATTGGCACGCTTGAAAATTTCTTTGAGATATCAGAGGAGTTATCAATTTCAATAATGGAATTAGTAGGTCAGAAACAGCCAGAGGAGGCAGATAAGGAATTTGAGGAGATGTTAAAGGAGGTCAAAGTAAACCCTAATTTAACACCGGTTCAGTTTAATCGCCTAATGGCACTTTTACTTAAACACAAAATATATTTCCTACTAAAGATATGCCGGTTGGCGATGTTAAAGATGAAGTTCATAAAATAGATACGGGCGACGCAAAGCCGTTTAAGCAGACACCGAGGCGTTACGACTGGACCGGGCGTTGGTGATGCAAGAGGTTGAGAAATGCTGGCCAAAGGCATAATACGTAAATCAATTCGCCATGGTCTAGCCGGATACTGCTGGTTGAGAAACAATCAGGAGGTGTCCGGTTCTGCATTGATTACCGCGCGTTAAATGCAGTGACAGTAAAGAATTCATATCCTCTACCAGTCATTGACGATCTTTTAAACGCCATGGGCGACTGCGAGGTACGGCAGTGTCGACTGCTACTCAGGCTACTGGTCCATACCAGTCGCCGCAGAAGACCGCGCCAAAACGGCATTCTGCACGCAGGACGGTTTGTTTGAGTTTTACGAATGCCCTTTGGGCTTTGCAACGGCCGGCCACATTTCAAGCCATGATGGACACTATTTTGGCGAGCGTGAAATGGGTTATGGCACTAGTCTATATTGACGATATAATTATTTTTGGCCATACGTTTGATGAGTGGTTGCAGCGCGCAGATATTGTGTTAAGCCTATTGGAAAATGCCGGTTTAAAATCCAGCCGAAGAAGTGTGGTATGGCATTCAACGAAATCAAATTCTGGGGCATATATTAACAAACAGGGCATTGCAGTTGATCCCGCCATTACGTTCAGTATTGTGAATTTTCCGGTGCCAGAGACGGCGGCTACGTTAAAAGTTTTTGGGTTTGGCTAACTTTACCGTAAGTTTACTGTCGAGATGACATATGCCACGCATAAGTTGACGCCGTTAACACGAAAGAACGTGAATTTTAAAAGGAATGGTCAGATGCCCACTTGGCTGCTTTTAATAAGATTAAAAATCTCTGTTATCTAACCCGCCCGTATTGGCGCGTTTTGATCCCGCTAAACCAATTATAGTCGAGACGGACGCTTGTGGTATAGGCGTCGGCGCTATTTAGCCAGGAAGGCCGTATCGTCAGTACTTGTAACCGCGCCCTAAGCCCGGCAGGAGAAGAACTACCCGGGCAACGCACCCTCGGAATTGTTGGCAATTGTTTTCGCTTACGAGAAGTTTCGACAGTATTTAGAATTTAATCATTTTACCGTGAAGACAGACCACCGCGCCTTAACGGCAATACGTAATTATGAGGGTAATAATAGCCGTCTGGCACGTTGGGCGATCTTGTTGAATACTTTAAACATGGATATTCAATACCGCCCGGGGTGGCTTCACCCTATAACGCAGACTGCTTGAGCCGTTTTCCAGTGGCACCGGCGCAACTGGATGTGACCGACAGCCTGCCGTTTCCACGTACACTCCACAACGGTAGAGGCCGATGAATGGAAGGACGCCCAATGGCTGCGAAAAGAGCAAGAAGAAGACGAGTCAGTCCATAAACTTATCCGCATTATGATTCTCCCACGACGGCGACTACTTGAAGGTGCAGAAGTATTACTTCTTCCGCGACGGAGTTCTGTACCGTAAGCGACGCCATGCGGGCGCAACTTTAACTGCTTATTCGTACCCCGAAACAGCTACGAGACGACGTAATGAAGACCTGCCATGATATACCGTTGGCTGGCCATCAAGGCATAAGACAAACCTGTAGTTTAATAAAGAGCCGGTTCTTTTGGCCTGATATGGTGAATTGTGGAGCGATACAAAACGTGTCCACAGTGTCAAATGCGTAAGATAACACGCAAGCCGATTGCTGGCCTCCTACAATCGTTGCCAGTACATGGCCCATTGCATACGATTTATATGGATTTATTGGGGCCGTTACCGAGGAGTCGTAATGACTACGCCCATGTGTGTGTAATAACAGATGCGTTAACTAAATTTATATGGGCGTTTCCATTGAAAGACGCTTCTGCTGATATGTACATAACATTATACTCGTGTTTGGGACGCCAAAAAACTTCTAACGGATCGGGGCGACACTTTCAGAACGAGCTAATCCGTGAGATTAACAGTTTAGTAGGGGTGAAGCAGATCAAGACGACCGCTTACCACCCAGAAGGAAATTCCCAGGTCGAGCGACAGATGTCGCCACTCGCCGAGGGTCTAGCCATGTTCGTGGCCGAAGACCAGAAAGACTGGGACGAATTTTGCCATTTATTGTGTCGGCGCAGAACGCTACCGAGCGCGGTCACCCAGTTTTCCCCATTTGAATTAATGTTTGGGCGCAGATCCGAGATGCCGGTAGATACAATCATAAAGGCGCGGAAGAGCAAAGTTACGATAGTTTGCCAGATTATGTTAATAAAATGGCGGACAGACTTCAACAGGCGTATGAGATTGCTAGCCCGAATTGGCATAGTTCAGGACAGAAATGCAGCCATAACGGATGCCCATAGGCGAGCGGTATCATATGAGGTGGGGATTTGTTAAAGTCCGAGAATACGCCCACAAGGCCGGTAAAGCGGACAAACTACGACAGAAATACTCGGGTCCTTATAAGGTTGTTGCCAAAGTGGCTGACACCGTGTATAGAATACAGTTGATCCCAGGATTACGCAAGAAGATCGACAACTATAACGTGGATAGAATCGAGCCGTTCTTTCCGAGGCCATCAGGCGAAATTCGGAGGCCGTATCGCAAAAGGACCCGGAGGCTGTAAATCAGACTGCCAAAGCGGCCCCAGAAGTCGCGACGGGCGAGCAAATGCCAGACGTTCCCACCGCCCAGGTGGCCGACGAGGCGCTGGATCAGGACCCCACCCATACTTTAACGGAAACGTCCCCTGCGAAGCCAAAACGCCGGCAGAACCGTCAGAATCAGGTGCGGTTTTCAGTAAAACCTGTTACGACTCGTACAGACGCACAACTTAAAGTGCCAGCCAAATTCGGCGTTTTCCAAGTCACTGTGCGTTGTTAAATTATTTTCAGGCCCAGTGGCTGTTTATCAGATACGCAAAATACCAAGTTGGCTCTGTATCGCCATAATGACCAATAAATTCGGTAAACTATAAAGCGTCAGCGTTATGACGGTATCCTTCACCTTTACTCATAAATTATTTAATTTAAGTACCAAGAAAGGGTATTTATAATCCTTCAGCCAAATTTGGCGAATAAGACGTAATACATTACGATATCGTTAAACTTTTAGTATTTAACCGATCTATTAACAGAATATAACGGTATTGGTGAAATATCGCCAGACTGGCTAACCGCCCGAGAGGAGCGTTAAAAGCCATACAGACTTGGTGAACGCGAATTGAGCACATGAATTCGCCCAATTGGCTGAAAATGACGGAAAAGCCACTAGGGGCGGAGTCGACCTGACCGCAGTCAGACAAAGCACGTTCAGACGCGCACGTGCGAGCCAAAATCGGCAAGCAGAGTTATTTGCAAACGCCGTCATTTGTTTTGGGAACTTCATTTTAAACGAAGGTTTTCAGTTTACGTCTTTTGACTTTTGAGTTAACGATATTTTTTTATTAACATCGTTGTTGAAATGTCTGACGAGTGGGGCGTACAATCCCGCACATTCAAGGATTCCGGAAGCCGACGCTGGCGTGCCACAGGAGATCCGAGATCTCTTTCATATTGCCCTGTTTGGCGGAAAGTCGGCCTATTTAGCTGCAGCAGCCATCCAACTTCGTGTTGATGTCTGCTGGGATGAAGAGTGTGTACCTGCTGGTATCCGAGTATCTGCACTACGCAGATGTGCCAGTGATGGCGCAGTTGGGGATGCCGCATCTGGCTCCTCAGGGTCCGCCGCCGTTGGCTCCTTCCGTTTCTCCCTCGACGGCTCAAGTCTCTGCCATTTGGCTCATCCGCCTACAGCTGGTATTGCCAATCGCGCTGGATCGTTGCGCATTGAGACTCCGCAGCCATCAAATTTGGACCGCAGTGTCCGCGAGCGCGGGGACGACAGCATGCTGGTGACGATCCACCAACACACTGCTCCGCGTCATCCGCCAATTATGCTCACAGCCTGGAGAAGCGCCGGTGTTTCCGCGTATGATTCGCGGACCTCCGACCAATCCTGTACGTGGACAATTGGCTCACGCGTTGCCAGTTCGGCTCCAGGTATCGCCATGTTGGCCCCGTCAACGCCAACCCGGCAGGGTGCAGCGACGGAAGCCCAAGGGCAAAGGACCGGGCAACTGGGACAAGCTGTATTATGCCCGCAACGGTAATGTACGCACAGAATTACCTGCGCAACCACCTGTACAAGGGCCACTATGAGAACCTGCCGGAACTGAAGGCCAACATAATTGCCATGCTGGATATGCCGGGCGTGGAGGAAGGCATCTTCGCCCTGCAGGAGGCACAGCGTCGCGAACTGGAGGAAGGAGGCAGCCTGGGATCTGGCCATCCTGCCGAGCATGCCGGAGCGGAGTATGTCCCCAACGCCGACTGGGAAAACGTGGACTGGAGTGCTGAGCTGGAGGGCAATCTCGCTGCGAAGGAGAAGGCCTGTGTGGCGAAGTACGACGCCAAATATGGCAACCAGGGAGAGGACAACGAAGATGACGACGAGGAGGATGACGAGGATGAAACGGGAACCGGCCAGCGCCGTCGTCGCCGTGGTGGCTTTTAGGCAAAGAAGTGTGTTGCTATGCAGTCGTTTTACCGTGTACAGGTTGTTCTCTTTGTTAAAGTTATTTCGTTAATTACTCTTCTGTTTTTTTTTCGCTCAAGAAAAGGTGGTGTAATGGGCAGCCACCCTAGGGCTATTGTTACGTTGTGATGTCAGTATGACGAGATTACGGAGAGATATGAGCCTGAGATGGCAGGAGATGGGGTATTGGCAGTAGGTGTTTAGCCTGGCTGGAAATCGGGAATAAATTTGTATTTCGTTAGGTTCTTCATTTTCCGGTACCTTCATATTCATATAGATCTCGTTTAGCCCTCTCGGCACGTATATTTATGTATGGGTAGTCAACCCATTACAGAAGGAAGGTATCCAACAGGCAGCTGGGACCGCAGAGGCCGCCAGTGTCATCTCCTCCGATCCTTACGTGATCGTCGTCATCTGGAATGCGGCTGACATCGAAGACGAGTTTATTGGCACACTGCGCCCACCGCGAACTGCAGCGCGGCAGGACGTAGTTGAAACACCTGCGTGTGTGAGCCTTGACGTTCTGCTCGGGAAATCCGGATACTTTATTGGGATTGTGTCGGCAGCACAGTTAGACATGGATCCTATTACAAGCGATATTACAAACACTTCCTCCAGACAATACATTTTACTGCAGTTTTTTTACGCTTCTGCGATCCGGCGATCAGATTGTATTATGGAAGCGGAACAAGCTAAGTTGATGCGTTTGAGTGCTTTTACTTCCGCTTTTAAAACAACTTGAGGCGGCTATGTTGAGCGATCTCAATGATGCGGAAGGTCAGTGACCGAATGTGCTTATGGCAAGAAAAGCAGGTACCCGTAAACAGCAGTTTTAGAAAGCAAAGCCGGTTTATACTTCCGATTCATTACCGTTTCCGGTATCTCCAAGCAGCTTTGTAAGAGAAAATTGGACAAAAATTTCAGTCATACAGTCTGTAGAGGGTAAATGCCCACGTGTAACATCAGCGCGTTGAACTGTGTGTGTCTTGCTTGCACTTGGCGAAATAATCACGATGTCAAAGCAGATCGAAGCAAAATAATAATGAAATTTCTAAGCGGTTCTTATACGAAAAGCGCTATATAACTCCCAGCACCGAAAGCCGCAGATTTCTGGGTAGATTGGCTCATTTGCAATATAACTTCCTAGTTGCCGCCAAGAGACTGTATTCTTGTTTAGAGCTTGATCTGAATGCTGCATATTCTGGAGAATTATTGTTATTCTGGGTGTCTGCTGCCTTGAATTGGGCTCTGCCCTGAACGTGTGCACGTTCGACCTTCGAGTAAACCTTAAACGAGAACAGCAAATTAGAATCGAATGTAAGCTAATGCGTTGTCATAAAGTGAAGCATTGCATTCACAGGTTCACCAATAATTATTTCGAAATTTATCTGATGCATTTATCTATGTACCTGATAATAATGTAATAATAATAATAATAATGGAGTTTATTGTCCTTGCACGGAGCGGTTGCCCCTTTAAGCTTCAGACAGTGAAACAGTGGTAAGAAAACATACACGTACAGAATATAGCAAAACATCGTGAAGCAGTAGTTGAAAACACCAAAGTCATTCCGTAGTGAAGTAATAGTGTGAAAACATGTACAAGTAGGTCAGTATACATGTATAACAAACAACAGGTCATATACATAACATGAAAAAGCAAGAAAAGTGAATATTTTTACTGCGGTTGCGATCAGTTGATGTTATCATGGAAAAAGGAAGGGAGACGATCGCGCTGGGGTCGATGCATAAAACCAAAACCCACGTTAATACTAATTATTTTCAAATTTTCAAAACATTTTCAAAATAAAATCGTGGGAAAAAGGAAAGCAAGGACACTTACGCACGTAATCGCCTTGTAATATCGATTAACTGGATCGCAACCGTTTTAAAACTTCAGTTGAATTTTAATTATTAAGTAACACTGCACAAATAATTAAAGTTACAAGAGCGAACAACATTATGCTAAACATTAGCTCTGAAGACACCCGCTGACGGTACGTTCCATTCCACACCCTTTAGAGCTTCCGCAAAAGTGTCAAACGTGACGTAAGCGATAGGTAGCAGAGGAAGTTCATTCCAGACGGACACTGGTTTGTTAAGGTACGATTCATGGATGGTGGTCACAGTTATTCTGCACGATGCTAGACGCAGAACCGCGCAGCCAAAACGTGGAAAGAATTTGAAGAAACGAGGAGAGAAAGAGATTATTTTCAATCGGCGGTTCTTTATTTACTACTGTGAAGAGAAGCGGCTCCCGTACTGCGAAAAAGCCTTTCAAAGGATTCTGACGTATTGCGCCGTGGTGCAGTGGTACTGCCTACCGGCGGATCTAACGACGTAGCCGGGGTTCGATTCCCCTATCGGTGCATTTTTCGGCCGTTTCTCGGTTTTCAGTGGATGGCGCCTGCCACCCAGATATTGAAGAGCTCGATGTAGGTCAGCGTGAACCGGAAGGGCAGCGGAACACGGTTCTCCAGCAGACAGCTGGTACCGCATTTGCCGACTGTGTCAACGTCTCCCAGCCGCAGTAGCGTTAGAGAGATATGAAACTAAACGAAACAGCGTTCTTATCTCTATATATTAATAAAATAAGCCTTAGCAAATTCCAGACAAAGATCCTTTTCTGAGCGACACCCTAAACCAAACTTAGGTGTCCATATGTCATCGATAGCGCCAGGCTTGCAGATGGCGCGACAAGAATCAGTTTTTGAAAAAAGTCTGAAGTTTAAAAGAAGAGTTTAAGAAAACCTAACATAGAAAGTCAATGGGAGTACTGCCAAACCGACCACCCCATCACTGTCTTGAGTCGACAGCCAAAACGTTGTCCTTCCAGCTCCGCTTTTCTGGGTGGAACTCTTATGATTGTTTAATGACATGTATCATGCTAAAGCCATAGTTTATACATTTTTCACCAGAATTTTTTTGGAAAGACGGTAAGAGCTGAATAAGTTATGACCAGGCAAAGAAGCTTGAATCCATGAGTATGGGACAACTCAAAACCCCAGTTTTTCAAGTAGCTGTCCTCCGCAGTGGTTTGATCAATTTTAAAGTAGCGCTTCCAAGGGCGGTGCAGTTGCCTTCTTAAACTGCACGTTTGGTGTTTTGACAGTAACCTTTTTCACAATAATTGTGGAACCGCTTATGCAGTAGCGGATTAGCGGTCAAATTTATGGCTGTATTAGGATGTGGTGCGAATCATGGTCGAATGCTTCGTTATCTACTACGCCATTTTCGTTGAACGCGAGCAGTGTTTCAGTTGTGACAGAAGGCGGAGCCGCAGGCGACGCCAGCTGCGGCGCGAGCGGAGCTCGCGGAGCAGCAATACAGACAAGTACTGTATAAGCGAGACATTGCGATCTCCCTAACACGAAAACAGTTTCCACCTTTCGGTGTGAAATGAGAAAACGAAATGAGGAAAATGAAATGAGCTGGATTTTAAAGTGATTCTGCTATTTCAGCAAGTTCATTGTCGTGTATAAAGGATAATACATTAAAAACAAAATAAACATTGGAGAATATAATATTCTGATTTCTAAGCGGAGATAAGGGCAGTAGCGGTAGGCAAATCAGTACTGTTGTGATCGAAATCATCGGATAGATTAAAAAAGCGCATAATGATGGGATTACTTGATAAGTGCGGTTACTGCGGTAGACCAGAATTCTAATAACAATGGGTAATTTTAGCAGTTGAACGGAATTTGTTTGATGCCTGCTAAGGGAAAAACTCAAGGAAGCTTTATGAAACAGTAGATGTATAAACGGCAAGTTTTGAGGTTTATTACGGGTATGTGTGCAGCGCGCCCGGTGCACTGCACCGAACGTGAAAATGTTAACACAAAATGATCAAGATAAAATGATCGGTAAAACAGTGAATCCAGCTATACGAGAATATCTTACAAAATAATCGAGAACTGAGTCACCTTTTCCACTTTTATCCTCAAAATAACATCAAAATCAGAATTAATCAAAGTAGCCCAAAATCATCACAAGGCAACTGCCAAGTGAGCATTCATTCTAATACAGAATTCTATGAAGAAGTACAGTAATATCATCAGCAGCGCTACACCTGTCTACACCTTTAGTAAATATCGGACATCGGACTGGATATCAGTGGGCGCAACGAAGAAACCATGCCAAATAGGCAGAGGCAGCTAGTTCCTCGGTGCGTCTGCTCCCCAAATCACCAAAACGAGCGGGTATTGAGGCGTGAAGCCACGTCGGTGGTCCATCCGTACATTGGTAATGGTTTCCACTGCGTCGCGGAACACCTGGTCTAGCCAAGCAAGATCATAAGGGAACATCCATGCTGGGAACGAATGGAGGATTTGGACAATTTTGGGCACTCCTAAGCAATTATTTAACAGAAGCAGCGCTTGGTACTTAGGTAGCAGCAAAAGGCAATCACGCACAACTCCCAGTTGGCTTATCTTCTCGTTGACCATCGGGACTACAGCGGCAGACAAGAGAGGAGAACCGAGGAGATTGATAACTATACCAAGGAATAAAGGGAAACATTTCTCAGCGGCCGACCTTCGTTGTGTTCTGAACCCCGCAGAGGAACAGTTGATAGTTGATAGTTTCTCCAATGCCGTAATTTGTCTACAGGCAAATTCAGAGACCCCATAAAGCAAACAAATTTAAATTCCTCTTTGAAGCGCGAATAATAGGGCGAAGTAGCACAATTTTAGCTGTTTGGTATACCAAACAAAATGGGAGGTCAAACGAAATAAGAACCGAAAAATGATGTCTTGCTCGATTGCTTTTGTCCCAAACAACTGGAAATCCATATGTTCTCAATGATTGGCTGTGTGAGGAGAGAAGCGGCTCACGTACAGCGACAAAATCTTTCAAAGGATTTCAACGTATTGCGCCGTGGTGCAGTGGTACTGCCTACGCGGATCTAACGACGTAGCCGGGGTTCGATTCCCCCATCGGTGCCTTTTTCAGCCGTTTCTCGGTTTCCCTCGGATTGCGCCCTGCTTAGAGCTGGAAGAAACGTTCGCCTTCAGTTAACAAGAATTTTCTACACTTGACCAGAAGGATTATTCGCTGAATGCCATGCGATTCGCCAAAGTTAGTGCAAGCACATTTCCAACAATTTTGCCGCGTGTGACACATGTTTGGCGTTACCAGTGAAACCGTGTAATGGAAAATGATGTGTTAACACGAAACTACAGGAGTCGGCATGTACTGCTGCGTGGGCACTAGATCCTCAAGTGGTTGGTGGCGACACCACGCTGCTCTTATCCGCATCATGCTAGAATTTCGGTGAAAGTATGCCAATACGGAAGAAATTCCGAAACCGATGAGGACAATGTTGCCGGAAAACTCTTGGAATCCAGCTACACTTGTGGTTTGGCGTGACAATCAGAGATAAATGGGTGGTGCACGGACGATCCAATTACCATATAACAGAAAGTGAGTTCTGATGTTCTGCATATTAATGCATTGTATGTACTGTACGCTTTCTGACTTGAGCTACCGTTGCCAGTTAATTAAATTACCCGGTTTCAGTAAATTGCTGTTTTATTGAGAGAATTGACGGCGCAGTAGGATATTATGCAAACACTATCCTTTTACTTTGCATTTGCGCATGTGAGGTAAGTGTATGTAATCGTGGGTTTACAGTATAGCAAAATATATACAGCACTAACAGCAGTATATATTTTAGGTCTGTTCTCTTTGTCTAGTTATTTAGGGATTTGGCCCGGTATATAGCACTAAATTCGTGTACATTGGCGGGAGGCATCTTCAAACATTTTTTGCAATGCTTTATGGTATTATGTAGCCGAAGAATTGATATTTGTTAAATTGTTGCGCAACATCCGGTTGCGGAGAGTGATAGGTAACAAAATTCCAAAATAATGCATTCAGTGTAAAGATGGATCGATCTTTCATTTTGCATCGTCACATAATTGAAGATTGTTTTGTACGGATCCAGACTTCTACAATTTTTTCGAATTTTAAAATGAATTTCAAAAATTTTAAAATTCATTTTAAAATTTAAAAAAATCCTAGAAGTCTGGTACCGTACCAAAACAATCTTCATGGTTATGTGCATTTACGTCCAAAATTTAAAAGGGATCGGTCCATAAGACTTTGGTACACCTGAATGCATTTAAACTTTTGAATTTTGTTACCCTCTAACTCCGCAACCGGATGTTGCGCGCTAAACGGATTTCACTACTACGTATACAATTCTTTGGCTACAAAATACCATAAAGCAATGCAAAAAGTATTTGGGAGTGACAGCGAAGGTTGCCGTGATGTACACGAATTTGTGCTATGTACCGCCAACTTAAAACAGGTTTACTGCTTTCATTTAGCCATTTCTACCGTACATCCATTGCAAAATTATTGGTTGTAACTTGTAGAGTAAAGCTATTTATTCAGACAGACGATGCAGGATTCTATGTTTGCAGCTGTGGGCTGACGTCTACTCCACTGGTCGTAAAACCACGCCAAAGGCATCTCAGAAAGGTACGTCAAATAATTAATGAAATTTGACGAATCGCCTGCAATCAAAGTTAGCCACAATATTATTGTCTGTCCATGTACGCTTGCCACCTCATTAATCCTGCCTGGGTATTATTTTACGATTGCATAGATTAGTGTCAGCCACTGGTCCATTGTCATCCTGCTCATTTTACTGACGTTGTATTAAGGAAGGAACCCAATAGATAATTGAAGTCGGGTACATGCACGAACTTTCACTTTCGCGCTGTCCCAAGCACGTTTTTGCATCGTTTTCTTGCATTCGATAGCCAAATTATTTGCATGTACTCGTATTTAAATATATTTTATTCCAGCGTTTTTGCATAATTAGCGACAAATTATGTCATTGCTTTACCTGAGTGTTAAACTTAACACTTAATCAGATGGTCAGGAAACGGACGCCACAACTTTGTATCAAGGTGGCAGCGACTTCAAATACCACTATTCACAACGGAAATACTGGGCAGCGGTCGTTTCGCATCGTTTTCCCAGGCACGGTCACTGCGAAAGGAAATTTGATGGTAGCGTGATGATTGGTGATTCAGTCGCAGTTAAAGTGGTCCACCTCATAGAACGCGATACTGCATCCTTAAAGCCTTTGAACGCTTCAATAAACTGCTGCAAATGGACCATCCAAACGTTGTCCGATACATGTGTTTCTCAGTGAAACAATTGGGAGAAAAGCTATCCGTCGAGATTGTGATGCCGTTGTACGATGGTAGGTCACGTGTGTAACCGGCAAAATCGTCCGGACGGATGAACCGTCCGCCGGACGCTTTTGCCTGTAAGCCGGCGAAACCGTCCGGCGGTCCGAGAAAACGTCCACCCCGGAATACAGTCCGGCAAAAGTGTCCGCCCTCAAATGTACAGTCCGGGATCACAAAATCAAGGAGAGCAGAAAACTGGTGGATAAAATTTATGGCGGACGTTTTTTGCCGGCTCACAGGCGAAAGCGTCCGGCGGACGGTTCATCCGTCCGGACGATTTTGCCGGTTACACACGTGTATCTACCACCAGAACAAGAAACGAACTGGAAAAGGGCATTCTGGGATCATGCTCACAGCCGCTAAATGATCATGTTTGTATAATCTGAAGTTTAATAACTATTACCGAGTAGTGAAAAAAAAACGTTAAATGGTAGCAGTAAATTAGAGAAGAGATCCTGTACGATTCCGTTTCTAAAGCTAGATCCAGAATGGATCCAGGGACAGAGACCTAAACGATAGATCCTGTGGAGTGATGAAACGATCTGGTTCGCGAACTATGCGGAAACACAAAACGTCGCACCGTAATCGCTGACTTTTAAATTATTGAAAGTCTGGAGCACAGAAAATCAACAACCGATCGGCGCAGCTCGATCACAAATCGTAGAGCCAATTCAACAGTGTGTAACACTCAGCAGCACTAAGCCGCGCCCACTAATAAAGTAAAGCCAATCAGAAGCGAGACACAACACAGACCGTAATCCAAAGGCGTAGCGCCTAGCGCCACTAACGTGAACGCTAGTGAGCCTCGTCTCACATGCCTCTGGGGATGCCGAGTCTGTTGAGGCTGACACTCCCGAATCCACGAAAAGACGGTCGCCGGTGTCTGTGCGTGCTCGAAAACATCAAATTTATCACATCAATTCCATAAGGCACAATTCCATTTAATACGATGAATAAAGAGATCCATTTATAAAAAAAAATACTATTCCATATCAATTCTAATGTAACGTAGGTTCTTACTAACTGTAACTCAAAGCTGGCTAGATGGTATAAGTCTATTGATCTAAGACTGACTAAAACTATCAACGATTTTTTAGTATTGAAAACATAGGACTTTATATATGAGAACAGATGGACAAGACAACGTCCAGTTACACAACGTTATTGGCGTATAGTGAATAGAAGTTATGACATTCAAACGGATGCACTTCCGTGTTGCGTAATATGCCTTTGTTGGCCAGTGCGTTATACAGCAACGCACTGTGGCTCGAACGCCAACCGGCACTTATGCATTGTGTAACAACTTGTTAGCCAGTGAGTTGTGTAACAACTCAATGTCATTGCTATGCCAACGACCAGTACATACGTTGTGCATGTACACATGATAAATCATGTTACACTCCCCTTCTAAAGAAAAATAATTGAAAACCATTTATAAACTGGTCTCGTTTTTTCTCTTCACGTAAATTGTATCTTGGCTCATTGTTGTCCCTGTGTGTGTGTTTTGGTGTTGCTTCCAATGTCTCTGTTCTCTGTTGTATGTTGTTCTTTGGAGTCGTTTTAGCGAGTTGATATTCTTCCTCCTCTTCATCCATATTGTCGTACCACGGTTTCAGCTGGGAAACGTGGACAACCTGTAAGATTCTTTGCGTTTATAAGTCCTCGCAGACATTGTGGTCCGTTATAACTTCAAAAGTTCTATTTGGATCGCCTATATATGGGCGAAACTTGTCGAGTGCCCACACTACTGCTAATAATTCCTGTTCCGTGGCGCTGTAGTTCCGTTCGGATTTTGATAAAGCTTTACTCGCGTAGGTGATGACCGTTTTCCTTCCGTCGTTTTCGACTTGGTGTAGAACAGCACCGAGTCCACACCACTGGCGTCCGTCTCCACTATGTGCCGTAAATTCCGGTCGAAATGTGCCAGAATGGGTTTCGTTGTTAATGCTCGCTTCAATGTTTCAAAAGCTTTCTGCTGTGTTTCTGTCCACTGGAAAGGTGTGTCTTTGCAGGTCAGTTGATGTAAGGGTGCCGATATTGTAGCGAGGTTCGATAAACTTGCTGTAATATCCGACCATCCTGATAAATCCTCGAAGTTGTTTCCTGGTTGTCGGGGCTTGGTAGTTTTGTATGGCTTCTACTTTTTTTGGGATTGGGAAATATGCCGTCTGGATTGACAAGATGTCCCAAAAATTCTACTTCACGGTGTCCAAAGTTGCACTTTGATGGTTTAAGTTTTAGTCCTGCTGCCGTTAATCTTAGTAAAACTGTTTCTAAATGCTCAAGGTGTTCCTGAAATGTCCGGCTATGGATGTTTATATCATCCAGGTAAATAACGATGTATTGGCCAATTAATCCGGTAAAAATTTTATTCATCATGCGCTGGAATGTCGCGGGGCATTGGTAAGGCCAAAAGGCATCACCTCGAATTGGTATTGGTTTGTCGAAGTAAGGAAAGCTGTTTTCACCTTGGATGATTCTTCAATCGGAATTTGCAGGTATCCTTGAACTAGATCTAGACTAGTAAAATATTTACTACCTCTAAGCGATTCTAAGCAGTCATCGATCCTGGAATTGGGTATTTATCTTTGACAGTATTTTGTTGAGGTCCCGATAATCCACACATATACGAATTTTATCTTTTGTTGTATTGGAACTAAATTAGCTGCATACTGGGATTGGCAAGGTGATATTATTCCTAGGTGTATCCATTCATCTATTTGCTTATCAATTGCCTCACGTTCCCACTGAGAAAATCGTCTCAGGTGCCTTGATGTTGGTTCGTTATTACCGGTGTCGATGTAACACTTCGCACAATTTGCACGTCCATTGGTGATTGCTTCGTTGGAAAAATCTCGCGGTATTTAAACAGTAATTTCAGGAGCATTTTCTTCTCTTCACCGGTGAGTTCCGGTCCTAGCTTGACCATATCTTCAATGTCGGCCATTGACAGCTGGTCCTCTATAAATTTTGATGAGTCCCCAGGAGGTCTTTCGCTTAATTGCCCATTTTCTTCTGCGTACGCCTTCTCCTCCTCTTCTCTTTCTTTATCTCTCTCTTCTTCAATCTTTTTTCTCTTCTCTTCTTTCTTCTCTCTCTCTACTTCTTTCTTCTCCGGAGACTTCTTTGTTAACATCATGCCTTCAGTGATTCCTAGGTTCTTCACTGATGAACAGTGCTGCTCCTCCTCTCATCGCGCGTTTGATTGGGTGTTCGTACATCTCCAACCCTCCGACCAAATCGGCCAAACTTGGGCAAAGGTTGTGCTGAGGATGTCCGGTTGCGGAGTAGCGTATTCGTGGATGGTACTGGCATGGTGTTCTTTAAATCGGCCATTAGACGTGCCCTGGGATTGAAGACTTTATTTTGTTTGAAATCAATCACAAAGGGTGTTGACTGAAGATAGTCGGTCCCAAGCAGCATGGCATATGGGAACCCCTCTAGTATGGCTGCTTTCACCAAACTCTCTTTCATCAAATCTATGGGACTCTGCATGATCCTGAAATGTTGAGTTTATCACCTGATGCGGACGTTGCGATGGTACCGTTCCATGGTTGTTTAGTCAAATTCTTTTCTCAAAAATTTCTGATTTATTATTGAAATTCCTGATCCGGTATCTACGATGGCTTCTATTGGCTCATTGTCAACTCGTACTTTGCAGGTTATTGCGCCGGATGTCGAATTTGTACAGACCAGTTGATTGTTTACCGTAGCAAAAGAGCCTTATCTGCCACGGCCTTTAGTTTAACTCAGGTATTTCCAGTGTGTCGTCGTGTTCTTCGTAGCTGAAGTACGACGGTTGCCTGTTGTTATTATTACTGTCGCGGTTAGAATTTCCTCCCCTGGAAAAATTGTTCGGGTTTCTTCTGTAATTCTGGTCCGTATTTCGTCCCTGGCTTCTGCATTCGCGAGCGACATGACCTTTTCTTCCACATTTATTGCATTTTGTCCAACAGTCCTTCTGCATATGACCTTTATTACCACAGCGGTGACATATTGCATCTGAACGAGTGTTGCGTCCGTTAAATCGGCTTTCGTTACGCCGGAAGTTGGGCTGGGATCCTCGTGTTATGTTTTCCACAATGTTGACTACTTGATCCAGGCGTTTAGACAAATCAGTTATTTCGCTGTTCCGTGTTTCCGTAAAGAAAACCTTTGCTTTTGAGTCATCAGCCTCTGATTCCCTTTGGGCCTTTTCCTTGTACTGCTCCTTAGTTGCCTCGGTCTTCAGCTTGTCCAGGAACTGGGCTACGGTTGTCGGTCGATTGTGACAAAGTTCGATTTCATGCGTGTCGGAGTTCACGAAATAATTCGTTCGCCTTTTCGTGCTCAGTGGCTGTAGGGTTGATGACATCAAACATTTTCAAGACTTTCGTGACGTACGATGGAGGATCCGACTTCGCTAAGTTCTGGTATTCTTCCTTCTTCAGGTCGTAGTCCAGGTCAGTAGGGCCAAAAAATTTTAAGCAGGGCGTTCTTCGCGCTGATCCAGGTTACATGTTTGGTTTGTTCTGATTCCCACCATCTTAAGGCATTGTTGATGAAGCACAAGTTAAGATTCGTCAGTTTTGTCGCTTCCGTCCATCCATAAACTCGGTAAAACTTTCGTAGCGTTCGGTAAACTCGCGTACATCTTCGTGTGACTCACCGCCAAATTTCGGGAAATCTTTAGGAGAAAGTTGCATTCCGGACGTTTGAAGAATGGTAGTAATGGGAGTTGATCCAGTTTGTTGCTGTTGTTGTTGCTGTTGTTGTTGCTGTTGTTGTTGCTGCTGTTGTTGTTGCTGTTGTTGTTGCTGTTGTTGTTGTTTATGAGGTCATTTCTTGAAGAAGTTGGTCGATCTTTCTTCCGTACACATTGTTTGTGTTGATTAATGACTGGAAGGCCCTATCCTTTGTTGCTAGATACAATGCTTTAAGGTCAGCCTTGGACATCTTGAATGGAAAAGTTCCATTTTGGAGTTGGGATAGTGCGTCAGCTTCGTCAGTAACAGTGATCACGTTGTAAAGGTCAATTAGGATTGGGATGTCGTTTAGGCTAAACCGTCTGAGGATGTCGTGTTTTGAAATCAGTGGTTGTAGTCCTGTATGGATTGCTTGCACTTGGGTATCCTCAAATGTGATAGTGGTCATTGTTGCTGGATTTGGCGTTGATGTTGTGGAAAGGTCACTGTCTGTGTCTGTCGCTCTATTGTCAGTATTGCGTGTCTTACCTGCCTGGTTGGCAAGGCGCAGCTCGATGTCGGTTTGCTCAAAATTCTTATCCGGTATGTCGGTGTTACTACGAGTGTTCGGCATCAACTGATAAGAGGTCACAGAGTAATCCGTTCAGTACATATGGTGGACAAATATGGAAAGGTCAGGGTTATAGCAGAAACAGGAATCGGACTGAAATGTCAGATGTAGACAGCTGGATCGGAACCGATAGTTCACTTATGTTGTAAGCTGTATGGAACTATGATGTCAGTTTAGTACATAAAGGTCAAATGTAATCCATTGTAATCCATAAAGATCGGTAGATACAGTGGGATCAGTGTGGAAAGGTCAATGGAGGTTGATAGTAAACACTTTAAAGACCACTGGAGCCACCATTTGTAACGTAGGTTCTTACTAACTGTAACTCAAAGCTGGCTAGATGGTATAAGTCTTATTGATCTAAGACTGACTAAAACTATCAACGATTTTTTAGTATTGAAAACATAGGACTTATATATGAGAACAGATGGACAAGACAACGTCCAGTTACACAACGTTATTGGCGTATAGTGAAGAAGTTATGACATTCAAACGGATGCACTTCCGTGTTGCGTAATATGCCTTTGTTGGCCAGTGTTATACAGCAACGCACTGTGGCTCGAACGCCAACCGGCACTTATGCATTGTGTAACAACTCTGTTGGCCAGTGAGTTGTGTAACAACTCACTGTTACTGTTATGCCAACGACCAGTACATACGTTGTGCATGTACACATGATAAATCATGTTACAACGACGTGGCACGGAAATTCCAAAAGCTTCTTGAAAAGCTTCTCAATCCCTCGTTTTTTTCTGCCAGTGATGCAGTTTCTTATTGGTTCCACTCTACGCAGCGCTTCGTCGTATTCATGTGAAGTGCGTCCGCTTGGGCGTGCGCCAAATGGCTGTGCGCCTCATTCAACTGCACCTCCTGTCCACTCAGTTCGGCCTTTTACATTCAGCTCGTGTTGTTTTGGTTTAACTGACCACTGCAGGCGGCGACTTCCGCATTTTTCTGCTCCACTTGCTGCTGTGTTTTCACCTTTTCTGTTTCTGCTGCGGCGCTGATATCACGAACAATGGCGTTGAAGGTTTTGCAGTCGCGCAAATTTTTGCAATTCAGGCGTTAACTCGGGGTCAGATTTAGAAGATGTTATGCTACGCTGTTAGCCACAGTTACCGGTTTGATTAGCGTTCACGGGAACGGGCGGCACTGAGCGGTAACATAACTGTGTCAGCAAGATAAATTACGGCATTCTTGTATGGATACAGCACTGCATGCTTGTATTTGTAAGCTTCATTATTATTAGTGCCTGAAAAGAAATGCGACTTGTGCCGATGAATTTATAAACTCATTTCATTAGTCTGGCAATGGCATGTCTATTAAGTACAAGATCTATACTACGCGCGGCGCCCCATAGTTTTGAGATCTCTATAACCATAAAACTTCTGGAAAAACGGACAACGCCATTAGATCCGGGATAGTTCAGAAGTGGCCCGCATGTGTTTTTTTTTTATGAAAATATCGAGCCGGCACTGCTTGGCATCAAGACCAGATGATCCAACCCATCTTAAAGGTCACCTTAACCTTAGAAATATTTGCCTAGATACAATACAAAATACCAATTGACATAATTATCACACTAATTAAACCGAAAATAAATAAATAATTATTGTGCTTATTCAAACACTCGCGTTATTCAAACATTGCTGCCGGTGTTGCTGAGCTCGAAACACGTTTAAAATCAACCGATATAAAATGTAAAATATCAAATATAAAATCAATACCAAAAAATCACTGGACGAGTGAGTGACCGAAACACTCACCGACCACTGAGCGGAATCAGATGAGTGGGTGACCGAGCGACCACCACTACTGTCCAGTACACAAACGCCGTTAAGTGATCTAGTGACCGAGCTACCACTACTGCCCAGCGCACAGAGCCCGTTAGGTGAACCCGTGACCGATCTACCACTACTGTCCAGTGCATAGATCCCGTTAGGTAGGTGGGTGACCGAGCTACCAAAGCTATCCAGTGCACAGAGCCCGTTAGGTGAACGTATGACCAAACTGCCATATTACTGAGCAAAATAGAGCAGGGCCTGCTAAGTTCTTAATGGGTGACCTATCTAGCACCTCTGTCCAGTCTTAGCGTCCTTTTAGTTTGCAATGTGATACTCTCGTGGGTGATTAGATTCGGATGGTTTTTCGCTAAGAAAATTTAACAAAAAATGATCTGTAAAGTCAAAGTAATTGCGTTCGACTGCACGAAACCAAAACATCCATTTTTTTACAAAATTTTTGTTATCGGGCTTTTCAGATTTATCCGTTTTAAGTTAACAATCCAACCGGCCAAGGAGTTTAGAACCCAAGAAACGCGGAGGCGAAGCCGAGGCTGTTTTTGTATATGTATATGACCAGCATTTGAAAATAGAATTTGCTTCAAGATCTTTTCAAAAACAATAAAATCTACGGTAAAGAAGCAAGTAAAAAAAAGCTCTTGTTATATTTTACGGGTTACTAATTTTAGAATGCAACCACAAAAACGTCGTGAGCCTTCAGAAAAAACCAAATGCACCGGATAAAAGATTTTCCATGATTTCATCATTTGGCTCTCACCTCCAGCACCAACCATCAAAAGTAGCAGGAATTCCAACGAAGGCCAGTCCATTTTGGATAGCTAAGAAAAGAGGCAATGCTTCCATATACGAGGCAGGAATCACGACAACCTTAAAATCACGAAGAACTGTGGCACAAAAAAATTTCCTAAAACAGATAGATGGACTGCTTTTCCTTTTAGCTGACTGTGTAACACAGAATACAAATCAGTAAGATCAAGAAATGTTTAATATCAGGAACCAAAACGGACGGGTCGTTCAGATATCCACATGTTACAGAAAAATGAGCATTGACACACTCACGAGCAATAACAATTAACGAAGCCTCCAGTCGTAAACACGGCGATAGTTTGAGCTTCGTATGGTAGAGTCCAGTGATGTAATTCCTGCTATCAACATGCGAGACTAAAATTTGAAAAGAATGCCCTGTATTTGCAAATCCGTAGGTTTTATAGTTAGTTCTTTTATGCACGCAATCGCGCTGTGCCGAAACGTCATTTGATATTGATTGCCTAGCAAAGACATGATCATCTGTCGGATAACCAGACCCGTTCCCGTTTACGCTGTATTTACTTTACCAGTAAAATTCTTTGCACTTTCGTCATCCAATATCACTTCTGACTTCTGAGTGGTATCACAGGAAAACAAACCGTTTTCCGTTTGTCAATGGTTAAAATACGTATATAAGATTGTTTATCACAATGATAACAATCGGTGTTTGAAGAAAACCGTTTACTTTCATCCGTTTCCTTCGTCAAGAAAACCGTCAGTAGGTGGCCATTTTCTAAAAATGCTCATGGACTATGAATCAGACTGCTGATCAAACAGATATTTATAGTTAGCGTTTTTAATCTCTATATAATAATCGCGTAAGCCTTAATCTTTGTTGAGTCCGTCAGCTCGACTCACGGATCCAAACTGCCGTGACTATATATCATTCGATAACAGAAGTGTAGATTTGCCATCACAAATCAGTTTTTCAAGAAAAGGTAAGTTTGAAAGAAAACTTCCAAAAACTATAACATACAAAGTCTATGGGAAAAGCTAAGAACCCACCACTGCTAAACCAACCACCCCACCACTGTCTCAACAGCCAACATGCTTTTTTTGACAGTTACGCTGCAGCACGACTGAACATTACGTTCCATAACAGAAAATAATATTTCATCGTCTTAATGTACATTTCTCATCGAAATTTAGTTTTGAGAAAGAAAACAAAACGAAGGAAAGAAAAACAAAATGGCCGCAAAAGATTCTGCGACGGGACGGTTCTAAAGTCTGATTTTAAGAACGTACCTGACCCCGCAGTAGTTTATTCAGTTTTGGCCTAACTACGCTGTAAAGTACCTTCCGGGCGGGCGCGGTTGCCTTTCTTGCAGAACTGCCTGCGATTTAAGGCAATTTTTCTACGTTTTCGTTTTCGGTAGATAAGACAAGGTGGTGTTCGAGAAAGGCAAACGGGGCAACTTGGAATACGTATTCAAGGTTTGCTTCGAAGAACAGCAAGCTGTTTGTTTCTGCAGGTTACGTGGTGTTTGGATTAAGAACGGCTGATACATATCAATACAAATCCAGCTTTCTGTACAGTTCATTTGTAAATCATTTCGGTATAAAATCAGGGGTAGAAATTGGATGTGGCGCGAATTGTAATATGGGTGGAATGCTGCATTGTAAGTAAAAGAGGACAAATGAATTTTTCAGTTCGCTTGACAGCGTACTAGAAGGCGGCGCCGCAGGCAACGCCGAGCATGCGGCGCGAGCGATTAGCGGAGCAGCAAGCATGCAAGAATTTTATGTAACCGTTCCGCTTTTGGAAAAGAGTTAAGCGAAGAAGAAAACATAACGAAATGCTTGTTCTTATTTAATTAACTGTGGATGTGTTCTTTGGTCAAAGACACAAAGCAATAGTAAAAAGGAGCAGCGATAGCAAGGGGAGCAATAGCAGCGATAGCATTACTCTGTCCGTGTTCGGATTGTTAAAATGGGATGCAAAAGGGCACCAGTGGTGGTAATTTTCAAATTGGGCTTTCAAGTATAGGTAAACTGTTATCGGATAACAACGACCCTACACCTTGAAAAAGCGCAGAATGATAAAAAAGGAAAGGCTTTTTTCCTTATGTTCTTCTTACTCTACAGACTGTACATCTTAAAATCGCGCAGATGAAAGGAAGGGAAGAGAGGTCAACTTCTAAATTACAGAGTCCCTATGCGGTCCCCTAACTCTAAATGATTGGATAACTGATCTGGAACTTAATTAATAGACAGGAAACTAATGCAAAATGCTCTCCTATTTGGGCGTAAAATTTCGCATTATTTTCAAGTTTAAGGAAAGCCGGTATGTACCAAATTGTACATGCACGAAAAGTTTCGCTTTCGCGCACTCAAATAAAATTTTGTTTTGGTTTTTGACGTTTTGTAGCCCGAAGATTTGTATACACTGGCGCGAAAACCGTTTGTGCGCGCAACATCCGCTTCGGGAGAAAATGTTTGTTAGAAAATTCTAGAAAGGTTAAATGCGTTCAGGTGTACCAAAAGTCTCATTATGGACTGATCTCCCTCAGATTTTGCATGTAAATGCACATTACCATGAAGATCGTTTTTACACCGATCCAGACTTCCACGATTTTTTTCAGATTTTGAAATGAACTTTAAAATTTTTGAAATTCATTTTAAAATTTGAAAAACATGCTAAAACAGTGGATCCGTGTCAAAACGATCTTCATGGTTATGTGCATTTACATGCAAAGTTCGAAAGGGATCGGTCCATAATGAGACTTTTGGTACACCTGAATGCATCTAACCTTTTGGAATTTTCAACAGCCATAACTCCCGAAGCGGATGTTGCGCGCACAAACGGTTTTCACGCCAGTGTATACAAATCTTCTGGCTACAGAATGCCATAAACCGAAACAAAAAAGTGTTTGGGAGTGCGCGAAAGTAAAAGTTTTCGTGTGTGTACACGAATTTGTTACCATGTACCGGGCCACTTCCCTTAAGATCATCCTGCAGAATTAAAGCGAAAGTCAAGTTTTCCAGTAGACATTATCGTCATTTGTGGACTTTGGTATAATATTGTCGAATATAACGTTTCGTCGATGAAACCTATATGGTAACTGCAGGCAGCAGTCACTAATTTAATTTAATTTAATTTTTGCACTAGGTTATGATTTGTCCATCGCATAATAATTATTCCGCGCAATTTGCGCGGGGTCAAATAATTAACTGATAACTGTTATAACTGTTCAATTTTGGTAACGTCCGCACACAATCTGGGATTAAACACAATCCGAGGCAGCGGACTCGTCATCAGTAGAAAAGGAAAACATCAAACGAGAAACAGGGGAAAAATTATAAGTATTATTCACATTTCTATAAGCGCCACGTGTTGAGCGCGATATATCTTTTACGACAAAACAGACTTCTAATCGACACGATCTAAAGCTGATGTAAACCTCCTAAGACTCTGGTAAGCTTCAGCCGGAATCTTCCGTTCCATTAGATATGGCAGCCGGTATGAATTTTAACTGTGGCCATGCACCATACTTTCAGTCTCAGTACGAGACAGTCTCGCTGTATCGCGTCGCATTTTACCTTTGTTTTTGCCGCCAAACACATTTACCATCCCAATTTACTGTAGCCTTTACTGTCAATTGACCGTTAAAATATAAATCGGCGTCGACACTTTGCCGTGCAGTTTGTTTATGCTGTTGAACTTCCTTCCTTTCGAATTTGACTATGTTTAAAATACAGATACAGTACTCTTTGTTTCTCATGCAAATTGTTGTTCCGATTTGGTGAGAATGTTTTGCAGTGTTATTCTATCAGTAGACACGATTGTCATTTCTTGATCTAGGTCTCCAACCCTGATACAAATAACGGTACGTACAGTACGTGGCGGAATCGCCGTACTGTGGCTGCAGAAGTAAAATTCAACGGGTCACTGCCGATAACTTCAACACTTGGAAATTTAGAATGATCAAGAGTTTCCGGAGTCCATACAGGCAGTTTTCCAAACTGCGATTTTATCGTTTTAACGCGAAGTGGCTAGCGAATTTTCAAAATAATTCCCAAAAATTACCTTAGCTCATCTTACAGAGCTTTTTTTATACTACATAACGCGATAATTGTAATGAGTATATCTTTTTTCGTTAACACGCAAAAAATTAAAGTTGTACTAGTGGTAGAGGGGGGCACGTAAGGTGAACCGCAAAATAATGGGTTGCGCCGCACTTATTGTGAGTGATGGCATATTCCTTCAATCGCCCCCGACATCAGTGGTTGGCATTGAACTTTGAAGTAATCGCAATCAGGTGCGATCAAAATCTGCAACTGCCCCATCCAGCTTTGTTTTTTTTTCAACAAAACTTCATTTTAAACGCTCAAGAAGCTTCACTTATTACACAGCATCAACTGACTCATGCGGCCTAATCACAGAGAACATTTGATCTAAATTTGCTCCCATCGGTGCCGTTCCCAGGATAGATGCCGCATTGCCTCGTTGGATTTCGATGCTGATCCGCTGGCGCAGGAATCCAGCTTTGTTGAGCTTGTTGACAAGAAAGAGGTACAAAGACGCCATAAACGCAAATCTGCCGTCTGACAGGCAGGCAGCCATATAATATGGCTGCCTGCCTGTTCTACGTTGCTCATGTGCTTTTGTGTGCGGCAGCCAGCACCTCTCGGTACCGGCACCAAAGCCGTGAAAGAGGTGTACGAGTACTTTGCAAGCTAACAGTGAACAAAACGTAAAAAACTTTGAAAATCAGCTGTGAATACATTTGTCTGCCAAAATTACGAATAAAATCGCATTAAATAAAGCACCACAGCCTGAGCTTATTATACGGACAGAATCTCTTTTTAGGGTTTTGTTCGGCAGATATGGTCAGAACTATCCAGGGGTAGAGTGTCCCAAGCACTTCTTTGGCACCCCCGATTTTTTTTCTTTTTCTGTTTTTTATCAATCAAAATTCTGTCCGTATAATAAGTTTCTAATACTTCACTCTATAAAATAGCCGTTTCAGAATATTTTTTTTCACATCTGTACTCTGTAAAAATCGACTTCAAATTTTTCACTTTAAAAGCTAATTTCTCAGCAACAACAAATGCGTTACCATTATTGAACCCATTAAGGTACAAAACCATTTCTTTATGTGTCATATGCTACGGTTTTGTTTAAAGTGTAGCGTCAACGGTATGCCCGTTTTCGCAGAAGGACCGAGTTGCTAGCCACTTCGCGTTAATTCACAATGTCGAACACGCATTTTCTTTTTGGATAATGAACAACCGGCGTTTTTTCGCTGCTCAAACTCTGAGGAATGCTTTTGGCTGACGCATTTATGAAGAAATTTAATAGTAAAGCAGGAAGCCAGGAAGCCTGTCTACTTATCCGCCATCCGATCATGTTTCACAAGCCATCCTGGACTCTGGCGTTATCGCAAAGTCCAGGACAGAAGGATTGTGTATAAATAAAGACACTTTGTGATGAAACGCTACTCCGGTTTACGTTGCATTGTGCATATTATTGTGGGAGTTATTAATTCCTCGATCAACCATTCCGGAATAAAACTGCCGCCGTTGAAACTGCAGGTTTGTGTATTAGTCGTTTGCTGAGGGATAAAGTGGTGACTCACTGGTGAGTAA